>NW_024606588.1:0-9676 GCF_018296145.1 Oncorhynchus tshawytscha | reverse complement strand
TAAATCTACCTGGTCTGTCATAATATAGCAGAGACACTAGATCTAGCTGGTCTGTCATAATATAATAGAGACAGTAGATCTAGCTGGTCTGTCATAGTACAATAGAGACAGTAGATCTAGCTGGTCTGTCATAATATAATACAGACATAGAGACAGTAGATCTAGCTGGTCTGTCATAATATAATAGAGACAGTAGATCTAGCTGGTCTGTCATAATATAATAGAGACAGTAGATCTAGCTGGTCTGTCATAATATAATAGAGACAGTAGATCTAGCTGGTCCAGTAGATATAGTTGGTCTGTCATAATATAATAGAGACAGTAGCTCAGGCTGGTCTGTCAAAATATAATAGAGACAGTAGATCTAGCTGGTCTGTCAAAATATAATAGAGACAGTAGATCTAGCTGGTCTGTCATAGTACAATAGTGTCAGTAGATCTAGCTGGTCTGTCATAATATAATAGAGACATAGAGACAGTAGATCTAGCTGGTCTGTCATAATATAATAGAGACAGTAGATCTAGCTGGTCTGTCATAATATAATAGAGACAGTAGATCTAGCTGGTCTGTCAAAATATAATAGAGACAGTAGATCTAGCTGGTCTGTCAAAATATAATAGAGACAGTAGATCTAGCAGGTCTGTGATAATATAATAGAGACAGTAGATATAGCTGCTCTGTCATAATATAATAGAGACAGTAGATCTAGCTGGTCTGTCATAATACAATAGAGACAGTAGATCTAGCTGGTCTGTCATAGTACAATAGAGACTTTAGATCTAGCTGGTCTGTCATAATATAATAGAGACATAGAGACAGTAGATCTAGCTGGTCTGTCATAATATAATAGAGACAGTAGATCTAGCTTGTCTGTCATAATATAATAGAGACAGTATATCTACCTGGTCTGTCATAATATAATAGAGACAGTAGATCTAGCTGGTCTGTCATAATATAATAGAGACAGTAAATCTACCTGGTCTGTCATAATATAGCAGAGACAGTAGATCTAGCTGGTCTGTCATAATATAATAGAGACAGTAGATCTAGCTCGTCTGTCATAGTACAATAGAGACAGTAGATCTAGCTGGTCTGCCAAATTAGAATCGAGACAGTAGATCTAGCTGGTCTGTCATAATATAATAGAGACAGTAGATCTAGCTGGTCTGTCAAAATATAATAGAGACGGTAGATCTAGCTGGTCTGTCATAATATAATAGAGACAGTAGATCTAGCTGGTCTGTCATAATATAATAGAGACAGTAGATCTAGCTGGTCTGTCATAATATAATAGAGACAGTAGATCTAGCTGGTCTGTCAAAATATAATAGAGACAGTAGATCTAGCTGGTCTGTCAAAATATAATAGAGACAGTAGATCTAGCTGGTCTGTGATAATATAATAGAGACAGTAGATCTAGCTGGTCTGTCATAATATAATAGAGACAGTATATCTACCTGGTCTGTCATAATATAGCAGAGACAGTAGATCTAGCTGGTCTGTCAAAATATAATAGAGACAGTAGATCTAGCTGGTCTGTCATAATACAATAGAGACAGTAGATCTAGCTGGTCTGTCATAATATAATAGAGACATAGAGACAGTAGATCTAGCTGGTCTGTCATAATATAATAGAGACAGTAGATCTAGCTGGTCTGTCATAATATAATAGAGACAGTAGATCTAGACAGTAGATCTGGTCTGTCATAATATAATAGAGACAGTAGATCTAGCTGGTCTGTCATAATATAATAGAGACAGTAGATCTAGCTGGTCTGTCATAATATAATAGAGACAGTAGATCTAGCTGGTCTGTCATAATATAATAGAGACAGTAGATCTAGCTGGTCTGTCATAATATAATAGAGACAGTAGATCTAGCTGGTCTGTCATAATATAATAGAGACAGTAGATCTAGCTGGTCTGTCATAATATAATAGAGACAGTAGATCTAGCTGGTCTGTCATAATATAATAGAGACAGTAGATCTAGCTGGTCTGTCATAATATAATAGAGACAGTAGATCTAGCTGGTCTGTCATAATATAATAGAGACAGTAGATCTAGCTGGTCTGTCATAATATAATAGAGACAGTAGATCTAGCTGGTCTGTCATAATATAATAGAGACAGTAGATCTAGCTGGTCTGTCATAATATAATAGAGACAGTAGATCTAGCTGGTCTGTCATAATATAATAGAGACAGTAGATCTAGCTGGTCTGTCATAATATAATAGAGACAGTAGATCTAGCTGGTCTGTCATAATATAATAGAGACAGTAGATCTAGCTGGTCTGTCATAATATAATAGAGACAGTAGATCTAGCTGGTCTGTCATAATATAATAGAGACAGTAGATCTAGCTGGTCTGTCATAATATAATAGAGACAGTAGATCTAGCTGGTCTGTCAAAATATAATAGAGACAGTAGATCTAGCTGGTCTGTCATAATATAATAGAGACAGTAGATCTAGCTGGTCTGTCATAATATAATAGAGACAGTAGATCTAGCTGGTCTGTCATAATATAATAGAGACAGTAGATCTAGCTGGTCTGTCATAATATAATAGAGACAGTAGATCTAGCTGGTCTGTCATAATATAATAGAGACAGTAGATCTAGCTGGTCTGTCATAATATAATAGAGACAGTAGATCTAGCTGGTCTGTCATAATATAATAGAGACAGTAGATCTAGCTGGTCTGTCAAAATATAATAGAGACAGTAGATCTAGCTGGTCTGTCATAATATAATAGAGACAGTAGATCTAGCTGGTCTGTCATAATATAATAGAGACAGTAGATCTAGCTGGTCTGTCATAATATAATAGAGACAGTAGATCTAGCTGGTCTGTCATAATATAATAGAGACAGTAGATCTAGCTGGTCTGTCATAATATAATAGAGACAGTAGATCTAGCTGGTCTGTCATAATATAATAGAGACAGTAGATCTAGCTGGTCTGTCATAATATAATAGAGACAGTAGATCTAGCTGGTCTGTCAAATATAATAGAGACAGTAGATCTAGCTGGTCTGTCATAATATAATAGAGACAGTAGATCTAGCTGGTCTGTCATAATATAATAGAGACAGTAGATCTAGCTGGTCTGTCATAATATAATAGAGACAGTAGATCTAGCTGGTCTGTCATAATATAATAGAGACAGTAGATCTAGCTGGTCTGTCATAATATAATAGAGACAGTAGATCTAGCTGGTCTGTCATAATATAATAGAGACAGTAGATCTAGCTGGTCTGTCAAAATATAGAGACAGAGACAGTAGATCTAGCTGGTCTGTCAAAATATAATAGAGACAGTAGATCTAGCTGGTCTGTCATAATATAATAGAGACAGTAGATCTAGCTGGTCTGTCATAATATAATAGAGACAGTAGATCTAGCTGGTCTGTCATAATATAATAGAGACAGATCTAGCTGGTAGATCTAGCTGGTCTCTGTCATAATATAATAGAGACAGTAGATCTAGCTGGTCTGTCATAATATAATAGAGACAGTAGATCTAGCTGGTCTGTCATAATATAATAGAGACAGAGACAGTAGATCTAGCTGGTCTGTCATAATATAATAGAGACAGTAGATCTAGCTGGTCTGTCATAATATAATAGAGACAGTATATCTACCTGGTCTGTCATAATATAATAGAGACAGTAGATCTAGCTGGTCTGTCATAATATAATAGAGACAGTAAATCTACCTGGTCTGTCATAATATAGCAGAGACAGTAGATCTAGCTGGTCTGTCATAATATAATAGAGACAGTAGATCTAGCTCGTCTGTCATAATATAATAGAGACATAGATCTAGCTGGTCTGCCAAATTAGAATCGAGACACATAATATAATAGAGACAGTAGATCTAGCTGGTCTGTCATAATATAATAGAGACAGTAGATCTAGCTGGTCTGTCATAATATAATAGAGACAGTAGATCTAGCTGGTCTGTCATAATATAATAGAGACAGTAGATCTAGCTGGTCTGTCATAATATAATAGAGACAGTAGATCTAGCTGGTCTGTCATAATATAATAGAGACAGTAGATCTAGCTGGTCTGTCATAATATAATAGAGACAGTAGATCTAGCTGGTCTGTCATAATATAATAGAGACAGTAGATCTAGCTGGTCTGTCATAATATAATAGAGACAGTAGATCTAGCTGGTCTGTCATAATATAATAGAGACAGTAGATCTAGCTGGTCTGTCATAATATAATAGAGACAGTAGATCTAGCTGGTCTGTCAAAATATAATAGAGACAGTAGATCTAGCTGGTCTGTCATAATATAATAGAGACAGTAGATCTAGCTGGTCTGTCAAAATATAATAGAGACAGTAGATCTAGCTGGTCTGTCATAATATAATAGAGACAGTAGATCTAGCTGGTCTGTCATAATATAATAGAGACAGTAGATCTAGCTGGTCTGTCATAATATAATAGAGACAGTAGATCTAGCTGGTCTGTCATAATATAATAGAGACAGTAGATCTAGCTGGTCTGTCAAAATATAATAGAGACAGTAGATCTAGCTGGTCTGTCAAAATATAATAGAGACAGTAGATCTAGCTGGTCTGTCATAATATAATAGAGACAGTAGATCTAGCTGGTCTGTCATAATATAATAGAGACAGTAGATCTAGCTGGTCTGTCATAATATAATAGAGACAGTAGATCTAGCTGGTCTGTCATAATATAATAGAGACAGTAGATCTAGCTGGTCTGTCATAGTATAAGAGACAGTAGATCTAGCTGGTCTGTCATAATATAATAGAGACAGTAGATCTAGCTGGTCTGTCATAATATAATAGAGACAGTAGATCTAGCTGGTCTGTCATAATATAATAGAGACAGTAGATCTAGCTGGTCTGTCATAATATAATAGAGACAGTAGATCTAGCTGGTCTGTCATAATATAATAGAGACAGTAGATCTAGCTGGTCTGTCATAATATAATAGAGACAGTAGATCTAGCTGGTCTGTCATAATATAATAGAGACAGTAGATCTAGCTGGTCTGTCAAAATATAATAGAGACAGTAGATCTAGCTGGTCTGTCATAATATAATAGAGACAGTAGATCTAGCTGGTCTGTCATAATATAATAGAGACAGTAGATCTAGCTGGTCTGTCATAATATAATAGAGACAGTAGATCTAGCTGGTCTGTCATAATATAATAGAGACAGTAGATCTAGCTGGTCTGTCATAATATAATAGAGACAGTAGATCTAGCTGGTCTGTCATAATATAATAGAGACAGTAGATCTAGCTGGTCTGTCATAATATAATAGAGACAGTAGATCTAGCTGGTCTGTCATAATATAATAGAGACAGTAGATCTAGCTGGTCTGTCATAATATAATAGAGACAGTAGATCTAGCTGGTCTGTCATAATATAGCAGAGACAGTAGATCTAGCTGGTCTGTCATAATATAATAGAGACAGTAGATCTAGCTGGTCTGTCATAATATAATAGAGACAGTAGATCTAGCTGGTCTGTCAAATATAATAGAGACAGTAGATCTAGCTGGTCTGTCATAATATAATAGAGACAGTAGATCTAGCTGGTCTGTCATAATATAATAGAGACAGTAGATCTAGCTGGTCTGTCATAATATAATAGAGACAGTAGATCTAGCTGGTCTGTCATAATATAATAGAGACAGTAGATCTAGCTGGTCTGTCATAATATAATAGAGACAGTAGATCTAGCTGGTCTGTCATAATATAATAGAGACAGTAGATCTAGCTGGTCTGTCATAATATAATAGAGACAGTAGATCTAGCTGGTCTGTCATAATATAATAGAGACAGTAGATCTAGCTGGTCTGTCATAATATAATAGAGACAGTAGATCTAGCTGGTCTGTCATAATATAATAGAGACAGTAGATCTAGCTGGTCTGTCAAATATAATAGAGACAGTAGATCTAGCTGGTCTGTCATAATATAATAGAGACAGTAGATCTAGCTGGTCTGTCATAATATAATAGAGACAGTAGATCTAGCTGGTCTGTCATAATATAATAGAGACAGTAGATCTAGCTGGTCTGTCATAATATAATAGAGACAGTAGATCTAGCTGGTCTGTCATAATATAATAGAGACAGTAGATCTAGCTGGTCTGTCATAATATAATAGAGACAGTAGATCTAGCTGGTCTGTCATAATATAATAGAGACAGTAGATCTAGCTGGTCTGTCATAATATAATAGAGACAGTAGATCTAGCTGGTCTGTCATAATATAATAGAGACAGTAGATCTAGCTGGTCTGTCATAATATAATAGAGACAGTAGATCTAGCTGGTCTGTCATAATATAATAGAGACAGTATTACAGATCTAGCTGGTCTGTCATAATATAATAGAGACAGTAGATCTAGCTGGTCTGTCATAATATAATAGAGACAGTAGATCTAGCTGGTCTGTCATAATATAATAGAGACAGTAGATCTAGCTGGTCTGTCATAATATAATAGAGACAGTAGATCTAGCTGGTCTGTCATAATATAATAGAGACAGTAGATCTAGCTGGTCTGTCATAATATAATAGAGACAGTAGATCTAGCTGGTCTGTCATAATATAATAGAGACAGTAGATCTAGCTGGTCTGTCATAATATAATAGAGACAGTAGATCTAGCTGGTCTGTCATAATATAATAGAGACAGTAGATCTAGCTGGTCTGTCATAATATAATAGAGACAGTAGATCTAGCTGGTCTGTCATAATATAATAGAGACAGTAGATCTAGCTGGTCTGTCATAATATAATAGAGACAGTAGATCTAGCTGGTCTGTCATAATATAATAGAGACAGTAGATCTAGCTGGTCTGTCATAATATAATAGAGACAGTAGATCTAGCTGGTCTGTCATAATATAATAGAGACAGTAGATCTAGCTGGTCTGTCATAATATAATAGAGACAGTAGATCTAGCTGGTCTGTCATAATATAATAGAGACAGTAGATCTAGCTGGTCTGTCATAATATAATAGAGACAGTAGATCTAGCTGGTCTGTCATAATATAATAGAGACAGTAGATCTAGCTGGTCTGTCATAATACAATAGAGACAGTAGATCTAGCTGGTCTGTCATAATATAATAGAGACAGAGACAGTAGATCTAGCTGGTCTGTCATAATATAATAGAGACAGTAGATCTAGCTGGTCTGTCATAATATAATAGAGACAGTAGATCTAGCTGGTCTGTCATAATATAATAGAGACAGTAGATCTAGCTGGTCTGTCAAAATATAATAGAGACAGTAGATCTAGCTGGTCTGTCATAATATAATAGAGACAGTAGATCTAGCTGGTCTGTCAAAATATAATAGAGACAGTAGATCTAGCTGGTCTGTCATAATATAATAGAGACAGTAGATCTAGCTGGTCTGTCATAATATAATAGAGACAGTAGATCTAGCTGGTCTGTCATAATATAATAGAGACAGTAGATCTAGCTGGTCTGTCATAATATAATAGAGACAGTAGATCTAGCTGGTCTGTCAAAATATAATAGAGACAGTAGATCTAGCTGGTCTGTCATAATATAATAGAGACAGTAGATCTAGCTGGTCTGTCATAATATAATAGAGACAGTAGATCTAGCTGGTCTGTCATAATATAATAGAGACAGTAGATCTAGCTGGTCTGTCAAAATATAATAGAGACAGTAGATCTAGCTGGTCTGTCATAATATAATAGAGACAGTAGATCTAGCTGGTCTGTCATAATATAATAGAGACATAGAGACAGTAGATCTAGCTGGTCTGTCATAATATAATAGAGACAGTAGATCTAGCTGGTCTGTCATAATATAATAGAGACAGTAGATCTAGCTGGTCTGTCATAATATAATAGAGACAGTAGATCTAGCTGGTCTGTCATAAATATAATAGAGACAGTAGATCTAGCTGGTCTGTCATAATATAATAGAGACAGTAGATCTAGCTGGTCTGTCATAATATAATAGAGACAGTAGATCTAGCTGGTCTGTCATAATATAATAGAGACAGTAGATCTAGCTGGTCTGTCATAATATAATAGAGACAGTAGATCTAGCTGGTCTGTCATAATATAATAGAGACAGTAGATCTAGCTGGTCTGTCATAATATAATAGAGACAGTAGATCTAGCTGGTCTGTCATAATATAATAGAGACAGTAGATCTAGCTGGTCTGTCATAATATAATAGAGACAGTAGATCTAGCTGGTCTGTCATAATATAATAGAGACAGTAGATCTAGCTGGTCTGTCATAATATAATAGAGACAGTAGATCTAGCTGGTCTGTCATAATATAATAGAGACAGTAGATCTAGCTGGTCTGTCATAATATAATAGAGACATAGAGACATTAGATCTAGCTGGTCTGTCATAATATAATAGAGACAGTAGATCTAGCTGGTCTGTCATAGTACAATAGAGACAGTAGATCTAGCTGGTCTGTCATAATATAATACAGACATAGAGACAGTAGATCTAGCTGGTCTGTCATAATATAATAGAGACAGTAGATCTAGCTGGTCTGTCATAATATAATAGAGACAGTAGATCTAGCTGGTCTGTCATAATATTATAGAGACAGTAGATATAGTTGGTCTGTCATAATATAATAGAGACAGTAGCTCAGGCTGGTCTGTCAAAATATAATAGAGACAGTAGATCTAGCTGGTCTGTCAAAATATAATAGAGACAGTAGATCTAGCTGGTCTGTCATAGTACAATAGTGTCAGTAGATCTAGCTGGTCTGTCATAATATAATAGAGACAGTAGATCTAGCTGGTCTGTCATAATATAATAGAGACAGTAGATCTAGCTGGTCTGTCATAATATAATAGAGACAGTAGATCTAGCTGGTCTGTCATAATATAATAGAGACAGTAGATCTAGCTGGTCTGTCATAATATAATAGAGACAGTAGATCTAGCTGGTCTGTCAAAATATAATAGAGACAGTAGATCTAGCTGGTCTGTCATAATATAATAGAGACAGTAGTAGATCTAGCTGGTCTGTCATAATATAATAGAGACAGTAGATCTAGCTGGTCTGTCATAATATAATAGAGACAGTAGATCTAGCTGGTCTGTCATAATATAATAGAGACAGTAGATCTAGCTGGTCTGTCAAAATATAATAGAGACAGTAGATCTAGCTGGTCTGTCAAAATATAATAGAGACAGTAGATCTAGCTGGTCTGTCATAATATAATAGAGACAGTAGATATAGCTGCTCTGTCATAATATAATAGAGACAGTAGATCTAGCTGGTCTGTCATAATATAATAGAGACAGTAGATCTAGCTGGTCTGTCATAATATAATAGAGACAGTAGATCTAGCTGGTCTGTCATAATATAATAGAGACAGTAGATCTAGCTGGTCTGTCATAATATAATAGAGACAGTAGATCTAGCTTGTCTGTCATAATATAATAGAGACAGTATATCTACCTGGTCTGTCATAATATAATAGAGACAGTAGATCTAGCTGGTCTGTCATAATATAATAGAGACAGTAAATCTACCTGGTCTGTCATAATATAGCAGAGACAGTAGATCTAGCTGGTCTGTCATAATATAATAGAGACAGTAGATCTAGCTCGTCTGTCATAATATAACAGAGACAGTAGATCTAGCTGGTCTGCCAAATTAGAATCGAGACA
>NW_024606587.1:0-9654 GCF_018296145.1 Oncorhynchus tshawytscha | reverse complement strand
CGATTGGTTCAGTGGTGTGGTGGACTGGTTTAGTGGTGTGGTGTGGTGTGGTGGATTGGTTGAGTGGTGTGGTGGATTGGATTGGTTGAGTGGTGTGGTGGATTGGATTGGTTGACTGGTGTGGTGGATTGGATTGGTTTAGTGGTGTGGTGGAGTGGATTGGTTTAGTGGTGTGGTTTAGTGGATTGGTTTAGTGGTGTGGTGGAGTGGATTGGTTTAGTGGTGTGGTTTAGTGGATTGGTTTAGTGGTGTGGTGGGAGTGGATTGGTTTAGCAGTGTGGTGGATTGGTTTAGTGGTGTGGTTTAGTGGTGTGGTGTAGTGGATTGGTTTAATGGTGTGGTGGATTGGTTTAGTGGTGTGGTGGATTGGTTTAGTGGTGTGGTTAGATGTGGATGGTTGGATTTAGAAATAATGAACTGTGAAAGCCAGCCTGTTCTGCAGGTGTTCTCTAGCTGAACCCATTCTACATAAATCAGCAGGAAAATGTTAATCTCTGAGCACTTCAAGAAAGCCAAGAAGATTAAGACTGTCTCTCAGGCAGTTGATTTAATTCAGAGCTCATTCTCTTCCCTCCTCCTCTGTCTGTCCTGTAGACAAACACACACACACAACATGCATGCATACACACACACATACCGACCCACTACCCTGGCTGGAGGCTACTTGTCATGGGGTACCACTGAAGGGTCACATCATCAAACTCCAGGAACAGCTGTGTATTGTTCACAGGTCTGTAATTAACTCTGTCTGTCTGTCTGTCTGTCTGTCTGTCTGTCTGTCTGTCTGTCTGTCTGTCTGTCTGTCTGTCTGTCTGTCTGTCTGTCTGTACTTGTGTCTGTCTGTACTTGTGTCTGTCTGCCTGTACTTGTGTCTGTCTGCCTGTACTTGTGTCTGTCTGTCTGTCTGTACTTGTGTCTGTCTGTCTGTACTTGTGTCTGTCTGTCTGTACTTGTGTCTGTCTGTGTGTCTGTACTTGTGTCTGTCTGTGTGTCTGTACTTGTGTCTGTCTGCCTGTACTTGTGTCTGTCTGTCTGTACTTGTGTCTGTCTGTCTGTACTTGTGTGTCTGTCTGTGTGTCTGTACTTGTGTCTGTCTGTGTGTCTGTACTTGTGTCTGTCTGTGTGTCTGTACTTGTGTCTGTCTGTGTGTCTGTACTTGTGTCTGTCTGTCTGTCTGTACTTGTGTCTGTCTGTCTGTCTGTACTTGTGTCTGGCTGTCTGTCTGTCTGTCTGTCTGTACTTGTGTCTGTCTGTCTGTCTGTCTGTCTGTCTGTCTGTCTGTCTGTCTGTACTTGTGTCTGTCTGTCTGTCTGTACTTGTGTCTGTCTGTCTGTACTTGTGTCTGTCTGTCTGTCTGTACTTGTGTCTGTACTTGTGTCTGGCTGTCTGTACTTGTGTCTGTCTGTCTATCTGTCTGTACTTGTGTCTATCTGTCTGTACTTGTGTCTGTCTGTACGTACTTGTGTCTGTCTGTACGTACTTGTGTCTGTACTAACGTCTGTGTGCTTGTGTCTGTACTTGCGTCTGTGTGCTTGTGTCTGTACTTGTGTCTGTGTGCTTGTGTCTGTGGATGTGTTTTTTCCCTAGACCGCCAAGACCTGTGTTCCCTCCAGGGTACCTCCAACACCACAGAGGCCTGTGGAAAGACAGAGATCAAGCGTATAGCAGACACCAACAACTTGTGGCTGCTCATGGCTATAGCTCAGCTGCTGTTCGGGGTGGGGTCTGTTCCCATACAACCCTTTGGTATCTCTTATGTGGATGACTTCGCCGGACGAGGCAACTCCCCCCTCTACATAGGTAAGAGGCCTGTAGCCTACTGAAACACTAGTCTCTCTACATAGGTAAGAGGCCTGTAGCTGACTGAAACTAGTCCCTCTACATAGGTAAGAGGCCTGTAGCTGACTGAAACTAGTCCCTCTACATAGGTAAGAGGCCTGTATCTGACTGAAACTAGTCTCTCTACATAGGTAAGAGGCCTGTAGCTGACTGAAACTAGTCTCTCTACATAGGTAAGAGGCCTGTAGCTGACTGAAACTAGTCCCTCTACATAGGTAAGAGGCCTGTAGATGACTGAAACTAGTCCCTCTACATAGGTAAGAGGCCTGTAGATGACTGAAACTAGTCTCTACATAGGTAAGAGGCCTGTAGATGACTGAAACTAGTCCCTCTACATAGGTAAGAGGCCTGTAGCTGACTGAAACACTAGTCTCTCTACATAGGTAAGAGGCCTGTAGCTGACTGAAACTAGTCCCTCTACATAGGTAAGAGGCCTATAGCTTACTGAAACACTAGTCTCTCTACATAGGTAAGAGGCCTGTAGCTTACTGAAACACTAGAACCTCTACATAGGTAAGAGGCCTGTAGCTTACTGAAACTAGTCCCTCTACATAGGTAAGAGGCCTGTAGCTGACTGAAACTAATCTCTCTCTACATAGGTAAGAGGCCTGTAGCTGACTGAAACTAATCTCTCTACATAGGTAAGAGGCCTGTAGCTTACTGAAACTAGTCCCTCTACATAGGTAAGAGGCCTGTAGCTGACTGAAACTAGTCCCTCTACATACAGGCAGTATCAGTAGTATGTTGCTTTACAAAGTGTTATTAAAATAGATTAGAGATTTTTTTTTTGTCATTAATCAGACTAGTTAAAGTTTAAATAAAAAATAAATAAAACAAACTATACAAAATAAATCAGTTAAAATGTACATACAACATCTGTCTACCTCTTCCTCTGTCCCCCATACCTACATCTGTCTACCTCTTCCTCTGTCCCCCATACCTACATCTGTCTACCTCTTCCTCTGTCCCCATACCTACATCTGTCTACCTCTTCCTCTGTCCCCCATACCTACATCTGTCTACCTCTTCCTCTGTCCCCCATACCTACATCTGTCTACCTCTTCCTCTGTCCCCCATACCTACATCTGTCTACCTCTTCCTCTGTCCCCCATACCTACATCTGTCTACCTCTTCCTCAGTCCCCCATACCTACATCTGTCTACCTCTTCCTCTGTCCCCCATACCTACATCTGTCAGGTCCCTCCAGTCAAGTATTGAATTTCAAGCACAGATTCAACTACAAAAACCAGGGAGCTTTTCGAAAGCCTCATAAAGAAGGGCATTGATTGGTAGATGGGTTTTGATAACAAATCAGACATTGAATATCTCTTTAAGCGTGGTCAAGTTAATAATTATACTGTGGATGATGTATTAAACCACCCAGACACAACAAAGATACAGTCAAACTTCTGAACTGAGTGGCAGGACAGGAAGGAAACTGGCCATTGGTGATTTTAAAACGGCTACAGAGTTTAATGGCTGTGATAGCAGAAAAATGAGGATGGATCAACAACATTGTAGATACTCAATAATGACGTAATGACAGAGTGAAACAAAACAACTTAAGTTATACTGCAAGACAACATGGCAAAGGAATCAACGTTTTGGCCTAAATGCAAAGCGGCTTCCTTTTTCAAGCATGGTGGTGGCTGCATCATGTTATGGGTATGCTTGACATTGGCAAAGACTGTGGAGTTTTTTTCAGGATAAAAAAAACACGGAATGGAACTAAGCACAGGCAAAATCCAAGAGAAAAAACCTGGTTCAGTCTGCTTTCCACCAGACACTGGGAGACAAATTAATCTTTCAGCAGGGCCCTACAGTGGAGTTGCTTACCAAGAAGACAGTGGAGTTCCTGAGAGTGACCAAGTTACAATCAAATCTGATTAAAATCTATTGCAAGACTTGAACATTGCTGTGTATCCATGACCCCCAACATCTTGACAGACCTTGAATCATTTTGAAAAGAGTTATGGGCAGTTATTGCACAATCCAGGTGTGTAAAGCTCTTAGAGACGTACCCAATAAGACTCACAGCTGTAATCGCTACAAACGGTGTTTCTAACCTGTATTGTCTGGGGCGGGGGTAAATACTTATCTAATCTACATATTGTAACGGTTTTCTAGTGGTGATGAAGGAGAGTCGGACCAAACTGCAGCGTGTCGATTGCGATCCATATTTATTAAACAAAACGTAAACACGACTAAACACTAAACACGACTAAACACTAAACACTACAAAACAATAAACGTAATGAAAACCGAAAACAGCCTATCTAGTGCAAACTAACAGAGAGTACAAGTAAGACACTAAGGACAATCACCCACGACAAACTCAAAGAATATGGCTGCCTAAATATGGTTCCCAATCAGAGACAACGATAAGCACCTGCCTCTGATTGAGAACCACTCCAGACAGCCATAGACCTTGCTAGACAACCCACTAAGCTACAATCCCAATACCACCACCAAAACCCCAAGACAAACACACCACAATTACAAAAACCCCATGCCACACCCTGGCCTGACCAAATACATAAAGATAAACACAAAATACTTTGACCAGGGCGTGACAGAACCCCCCTAAGGTGCGGACTCCCGAACGCACCTCAAAACAATAGGGAGGGTCCGGGTGGGCGTCTGTCCATGGTGGCGGCTCCGGCGCGGGACGTGGACCCCACTCCTTTAATGTCTTAGTCCCCTCTCCCTTCGTCCCTGGATAGTCCACCCTCGCCGCCGACCATGGCCTAGTAGTCCCCACCCAGAACCCCACTGGACTGAGGAGCAGATCGGGACTGAAGGACAGCTCGGGACCGAGGCAGCTCGGGACTGAGGGAAGCTCGGGAGTGAGAGAAAGCTCAGGAGTGAGAGGAAGCTCAGGAGTGAGAGGAAGCTCAGGAGTGAGAGGAAGCTCAGGCAGGTAGATAGATCTCCAGCTCCTGGCTGGCTGGGGTTTCAGCAGATCCTGGCTGACTGGCAGATCCTGGCTGACTGGCAGATCCTGGCTGACTGGCAGATCTGGAAGAGTCTGGTTGACTGGCTCTGGAAGAGTCTGGTTTTCTGGCAGATCTGGAAGAGTCTGGCAGACTGGCAGATCTGGAAGAGTCTGGCTGACTGGCAGATCTGGAAGAGTCTGGTTGACTGGCAGATCTGGAAGAGTCTGGCTGACTGGCAGATCTGGAAGAGTCTGGCTGACTGGCAGATCTGGAAGAGTCTGGTGACTGGCAGATCTGGAAGAGTCTGGCTGACTGGCAGATCTGGAAGAGTCTGGCTGACTGGCAGATCTGGAAGAGTCTGGCTGACTGGCAGATCTGGAAGAGTCTGGCTGACTGGCAGATCTGGAAGAGTCTGGCTGACTGGCAGATCTGGAAGAGTCTGGCTGACTGGCAGATCTGGAAGAGTCTGGCTGACTGGTAGATCTGGCGGCGCTGGGCAGACTGGCGGCGCTGGGCAGACTGGCGGCGCTGGGCAGACTGGCGGCGCTGGGCAGACTGGCGGCGCTGGGCATACTGGCGGCGCTGGGCAGACTGGCGGTGCTGGGCAGACTGGCGACGCTGGGCAGACTGACGCTGGGCAGACTGGCGACGCTGGGCAGACTGGCGACGCTGGGCAGACTGGCGGCGCTGGGCAGACTGGCGGCGCTGGGCAGACTGGCGACGCTGGGCAGACTGGGGGCACTGGCGGCGCTGGGCAGACTGGCGGCACTAGCTGCTCCATATAGGCTGACAGCTCTGGCGGCTTCTTACAGACTGACCGCTCTGGCGGCTCCGGGCTGACTGGCAGCTCCTTGCAGACTGGCAGCTCCTTACAGACTGACAGCTCCGTGCAGACTGACAGCTCCGTGCAGACTGACAGCTCCTTGCAGACTGGCAGCTCCATGCAGACTGGCAGCTCCATGCAGACTGGCAGCTCCATGCAGACTGGCTGCTCTATGCAGACTGACAGCTCTGGCTGCTTCATGCAGACTGACATCTCTGGCTGCTCCATGTAGACTGGCTGCTTCATGCAGACTGGCAGCTCGGGCTGCTTCATGTAGACTGACAGCTCTGGCTGCTCCATGCGGACTGACAGCTCTGGCTGCTCCATGTAGACCACTGCTTCATGCAGACTGGCAGCTCGGGCTGCTTCATGCAGACTGACAGCTCTGGCTGCTCCATGCAGACTGACAGCTCTGACTGTTCCATGCAGACTGACAGCTCTGGCTGCTTCATGCAGACTGGCAGCTCTGGCTGCTTCATGCAGACTGGCAGCTCTGGCTGCTCCATGTAGACTGGCTGCTTCATGCAGACTGGCAGCTCGGGCTGCTTCATGTAGACTGACAGCTCTGGCTGCTCCTTGCAGACTGGCAGCTCCATGCAGACTGGCAGCTCTGGCTGCTCCATGCAGACTGACAGCTCTGGCTGCTTCATGCAGACTGGCAGCTCTGGCTGCTCCATGCAGACTGGCAGCTCTGGCTGCTCCATGCAGACTGGCTGCTTCATGCAGACTGGCAGCTCTGGCTGCTCCATGCAGACTGACAGCTCTGGCTGCTCCATGCAGACTGACAGCTCTAGCTGCTCCATGCAGACTGGCAGCTCTGGCTGCTCCATGCAGACTGACAGCTCTGGCTGCTCCATGCAGACTGACATCTCTGGCTGCTCCATGCAGACTGACATCTCTGGCTGCTCCATGCAGACTGACAGCTCTGGCTGCTCCATGCAGACTGACAGCTCTGGCTGCTCTATGCAGGACTGACAGCTCTGGCTGCTCCATGCAGGCTGGCAGCTCTGGCTGCGCTGAACAGGCGGGAGACTCCGGCAGCGTAGGAGAGGAGAAAGGCTCTGGCTGCGCTAAACAGGCGGGAGGATCCGGCAGCGCTGTAGAGGAGGAAGGCTCTGGCTGCGCTGAACAGGCGGGAGGATCCGGCAGCGCTGTAGAGGAGAAAGGCTCTGGCTGCGCTAAACAGGCGGGAGACTCCAGCAGCGCAGGAGAGGAGAAAAGCGCTGGCTGCGCTGAACAGGCGAGGCACACTGAAGGCCTGGTGCATGGTGCTGGAACTGGTGGTACTGGATCGAGGACACGCACAGGAAGCCTGGAGCGGGGAGCTGCTACCGGAGGACTGGAGTGTGGAGGTGGCACAGGATGGGCTAGACCGTGAAGGCGTACTGGAGATCTTGAGAGCAGTGTTGGCACAGGATGTGCAAGGCTAGGGATGTGCACAGGAGGCCTGGTGCGTGAGGCTGGCACCAACTTCACCAGCCGACTAACACGCACCTCAGGACGAGTATGGAGCGCTAACCCAGGTGCCATCAAATCCCCAACACGTTCCGTCGGGCGAATTCCATGCAAAAGCACCAACACAGCAACTCCCTCATTTCTCTCTCCTCCAATTTCCCCATTAACTCCTTCACAGTCTCTGGTTCTGGTCTCCTCCTTGGCTCCTCACGATAAACAGGGAGAGTTGGCTCAGGTCTGACTCCTGACTCTGCCACACTCTCCTGAGCCCCCAAGAAATTTTTGGGGCTGATTCTCAGGCTTCCATCCGCTACGCCGTGCTGCCTCCTCATATCTGCGCCTCTCAGCTTTCGCCGCCTCCAGTTCTTCCTTGGGGCGGCGATATTCTCCAGGCTGAGCCCAGGGTCCTTTACCGTCCAGTTCTTCCTCCCATGTCCATTTCTCCAGGTGGTGCAGCCTCTCCCACTGCAGCTGCTCCTGCTGCTGCTGCCTCTGTTGCCTCTCCTGTGGTTCCTGCCTGTTAACACGCTGCTTGGTCCGTTGGTGGTGGGTGATTCTGTAACGGTTTTCTAGTGGTGATGAAGGAGAGTCGGACCAAACTGCAGCGTGTCGATTGCGATCCATATTTATTAAACAAAACGTAAACACGACTAAACACTAAACACGACTAAACACTAAACACTACAAAACAATAAACGTAATGAAAACCGAAAACAGCCTATCTAGTGCAAACTAACAGAGAGTACAAGTAAGACACTAAGGACAATCACCCACGACAAACTCAAAGAATATGGCTGCCTAAATATGGTTCCCAATCAGAGACAACGATAAGCACCTGCCTCTGATTGAGAACCACTCCAGACAGCCATAGACCTTGCTAGACAACCCACTAAGCTACAATCCCAATACCACCACCAAAACCCCAAGACAAACACACCACAATTACAAAAACCCCATGCCACACCCTGGCCTGACCAAATACATAAAGATAAACACAAAATACTTTGACCAGGGCGTGACACATATACTAGTGTTACATTTTTCATTCAGTTTTAAGAAATGTAAAAATAAAAATTACTTTGAAAGATTTTGTGTGGATTGTTGACAAAAAAAACGACACTTAAATCCATTTTAATACCACTTTGTAACACAATAAAATGTGAAGATTACTTATGATACCCACTGTAGGTAAGAGGCTTGTAGCCAATGGAAACACTAGCCTATACTATTTTTACTGGCCCTATACTATCTTTACTGGCCCTATACTATTTTTACTGAGTTGTCTACGGCAATCTCCCGATGCTAACTAAAACACCTTAGCTGAACACAAGCAGGTTGTAATTGCTTCTCTCATAGATTATGAAAGTAAAGTTTGCCGGAGTTATTTAGCAAAAAACAAGAGGAGAGATTGCATTCATTTAGTTAATAACAGACACTTGGACACGATCCAGCTGGTCTCTTCTTCGTGGTTTTTAGTACTGCAGCTACGACAGGCTCAACACAGACTGTAGTATTACAGTAGGATGTGGTGTTAAAGACCCTGACTGTCTCCTTTCTCTTCCCAGCCATCCTGTTTGCTGTGTCTGTGTTTGGACCTGCCTTTGGCTTCCTGCTGGGCTCCGTCATGCTGAGGATCTATGTGGACGTGGACAGAACCGGCTCAGGTAGGTAGATACTGGGTTTGGGTTGTTACGTGGTGGACAGAACCGGCTTAGGTAGATACTGCGTTTGGGTTGTTACGGGTGGACAGAACTGGCTCAGGTAGATACTGGGTTTGGGTTGTTACGTGGTGGACAGAACCGGCTTAGGTAGATACTGCGTTTGGGTTGTTACGGGTGGACAGAAATGGCTCAGGTAGATACTGGGTTTGGGTTGTTACGTGGTGGATAGAACCGGCTCAGGTAGATACTGGGTTTGGGTTGTTACGTGGTGGATAGAACCGGCTCAGGTTGATACTGCGTTTGGGTTGTTACGGGTGGACAGAACCGGCTCAGGTAGATACTGCGTTTGGGTTGTTACGGGTGGACAGAACCAGCTCAGGTAGATACTGGGTTTGGGTTGTTACGGGTGGACAGAACCAGCTCAGGTAGATACTGCGTTTGGGTTGTCACGGGTGGACAGAACCGGCTCAGGTAGATACTGCGTTTGGGTTGTTACGGGTGGACAGAACCAGCTCAGGTAGATACTGGGTTTGGGTCGTTAGATTGGTGGCAGAGGTTGGGTAGCTGGTTGGAGTGTAGGATTGCATTGCTTGGTAAGCAACTCCAGTGTATATTTGGCCTTGTGTTTTAGGTTATTGTCCTGGTGAAAGGTGTATTTATCTCCATGTCTGGGTAGGAAGCAGACTGAACCAGGTTTTCCTCTAGGATTTTCCCCGTTCCATTTATTTTTATCCTATAAAAAAAAGCTCCCTAGTCCTTGCCGATGACAAGCATACCCATAACATGAAGACGTCACCACCTGCTTGAAAATATGAAGAGTGGTACTCAGTGATGTGTTGGATTTGCCCCCTAATATAAAGTTTTGTATTCAGGACAAAAAGTGAATTTTTTAACACGTTTTTGCAGTATTACTTTAGTGCAAACAGGATGCATGTTTAGG
>NW_024606586.1:0-9652 GCF_018296145.1 Oncorhynchus tshawytscha | reverse complement strand
AAAAGCATGGGATGAGTCTGTCTTTATCAGCCTGAGAGAGAAACGGCTGCACCTTGGCAATGTTCCTCAGGTGGTTAAAAGCTATTTTGGTCACATTCCTAATGTGTGATTAAAGAGTTCAGAATCTAAAAGACATTTAAACAGCATAGCATGATGCTCTGGTAGCTGACATTTCAACAGTATAACATAATGCTCTGGTCTGGTGGCTGACATTTAAACAGTATAGCATGATGCTCTAGTAGCTGACATTTACACAGTATAACATGATGCTCTGGTAGTTGACATTTAAACAGTATAACATGATGCTCTGGTCTGGTGGCTGACATGTAAACAGTATAACATGATGCTCTGGTAGTTGACATTTAAACAGTATAACATGATGCTCTGGTCTGGTGGCTGACATTTAAACTGTATAGCATGATGCTCTGGTCTGGTGGATGACATTTAAACAGTATAACATCATGCTCTGGTCTGCTAGCTGACATTTAAACAGTACAACATGATGATCTGGTCTAGTGGCTGACATTTAAACAGTATAACATGATGCTCTGGTCTGGTGGCTGACATTTAAACAATATAACATGATGCTCTGGTGGCTGACATTTAAACAGTATAACATGATGCTCTAGTAGCTGACATTTAAACAGTAACATGATGCTCTGGTCTGGCGGTTGATATTTATACAGTATAACATGATGCTCTGGTCTGGTGGCTGACATTTAAACAGTATAACATGATGCTCTGGTAGCTGACATTTACACAGTATAACATGATGCTCTGGTCTGGTGCCTGACATTTAAACAGTATAACATGAGGCTCTGCTCTGGTGGCTGACATTTCAACAGTATAACATGATGCTCTGGTGTCTGATATTTAAACAGTATAACATGATGCTCTGGTCTGGTGGCTGACATTTAAACAGTATATCATGATGCTCTGGTCTGGTGGCTGACATTTAAACAGTATGACATGATGCTCTGGTGGCTGACATTTAAACAGTATGACATGATGCTCTGGTCTGGTGGCTGACATTTAAACAGTATAACATGATGCTCTGGATGCTGCCATTTAAACAGTATAACATGATGCTCTGGATGCTGACATTTAAACAGTATAACATGATGCTCTGGTCTGGTGGCTGACATTTAACCAGTATAACATGATGCTCTGGTCTGGTGGCTGACATTTAAACAGTATAGCATGATGCTCTGGTAGCTGACATTTAAACAGTATAACATGATGCTCTGGTAGCTGACATTTAAACAGTATAACATGATGCTCTGGTGGCTGACATTTAAACAGCATAGCATGATGCTCTGGTAGCTGACATTTAAACAGTATAACATGATGCTCTAGTAGCTGACATTTAAACAGTATAACATGATGCTCTGGTGGCTGACATTTAAACAGTATAACATGATGCTCTAAACTTGCAGGCTTGTTTTCGAGTTGCTGTGCGTTTTGTTGCCAACCTGTTTTGCTACCTGACAACTTTACGGTTTTCACTTTTTAATTACCGTTCATATATTTATTTATTTTTTCCTCAACTTTTTCAACTTTTTCACTCCGGACGCTTTATCTGGACACGATTCGTCAGGACCTCCAACAGCCGAAGCTAAGTAGTAACATTAACATGATGCCTTCTAATTGCAGCCGCTGTACTCGCCTTTACGGCGAGGATAGCTGTGCTGCAAGCCCAGCTTCAGACGCAATCGTTAGGCAAGGGTAATTTCAGTGTAGGAAAGGATGAAACAGCGTCTGTGCCACCAGTAAGTACAGATAGTAGTATAAATCCCCTGACACAGTCCCCGCAGCCGGACAACTTTCTCACGGTTTCTGGAAGGAAATGCTGTAGGAACGCTCAACCGGTGTCGCTCATTCAGCCGACAGAAACTTTCAACCGGTTTTCCCCATTAAGCAGCGGGTCGGAGTCAGAGGCCGATTCTTCTCTGGTCTCTACTCCTCCCGTTACGGGGTCTGAGACGCCGAAGCTTCCCACCATTAGCTCTGACAAATTGAAAACTCTAGTCATTGGCGACTCCATTACCCGCAGCATTAGACTTAAAGCGAATCATCCAGCGATCATACACTGTTTACCCGGGGGCAGGGCTACCGACGTTAAGGCTAATCTGAAGATGGTGCTGGCTAAAGCTAAAACTGGCGAGTGTAGAGAGTATAGAGATATTGTTATCCACGTCGGCACCAACGATGTTAGGATGAAACAGTCAGAGATCACCAAGCGCAACATAGCTTCTGCGTGCATATCAGCTAGAAAGATGTGTCGGCATCGAGTAATTGTCTCTGGCCCCCTCCCAGTTAGGGGGAGTGATGAGCTCTACAGCAGAGTCTCACAACTCAATCGCTGGTTGAAAACTGTTTTCTGCCCCTCCCAAAAGATAGAATTTGTAGATAATTGGCCCTCTTTCTGGGACTCACCCACAAACAGGACCAAGCCTGACCTGCTGAGGAGTGACGGACTCCATCCTAGCTGGAGGGGTGCTCTCATCTTATCTACCAACATAGACAGGGCTCTAACTCCTCTAGCTCCACAATGAAATAGGGTGCAGGCCAGGCAGCAGGCTGTTAGCCAGCCTGCCAGCATAGTGGAGTCTGCCACTAGCACAGTCAGTGTAGTCAGCTCAGCTATCACCATTGAGACCGTGTCTGTGCCTCGACCTAGGTTGGGCAAAACTAAACATGGCGGTGTTCGCCTTAGCAATCTCACTAGGATAAAGACCACCTCCATTCCTGTCATTACTGAAAGAGATCATGATACCTCACATCTCAAAATAGGGCTACTTAATGTTAGATCCCTTACTTCAAAGGCAATTATAGTCAATGAACTAATCACTGATCATAATCTTGATGTGATTGGCCTGACTGAAACATGGCTTAAGCCTGATGAATTTACTGTTTTAAATGAGGCCTCACCTCCTGGCTACACTAGTGACCATATCCCCGTGCATCCCGCAAAGGCGGAGGGGTTGCTAACATTTACGATAGCAAATTTCAATTTACAAAAAAAAAAAATGACGTTTTCGTCTTTTGAGCTTCTAGTCATGAAATCTATGCAGCCTACTCAATCACTTTTTATAGCTACTGTTTACAGGCCTCCTGGGCCATATACAGCGTTTCTCACTGAGTTCCCTGAATTCCTATCGGACCTTGTAGTCATAGCAGATAATATTCTAATCTTTGGTGACTTTAATATTCACATGGAAAAGTCCACAGACCCACTCCAAAAGGCTTTCGGAGCCATCATCGACTCAGTGGGTTTTGTCCAACATGTCTCTGGACCCACTCACTGTCACAGTCATACGCTGGACCTAGTTTTGTCCCATGGAATAAATGTGGTGGATCTTAATGTTTTTCCTCATAATCCTGGACTATCGGACCACCATTTTATTACGTTTGCAATTGCAACAAATAATCTGCTCAGACCCCAACCAAGGAACATCAAAAGTCGTGCTATAAATTCACAGACAACACAAAGATTCCTTGATGCCCTTCCAGACTCCCTCTGCCTACCCAAGGACGCCAGAGGACAAAAATCAGTTAACCACCTAACTGAGGATCTCAATTTAACCTTGCGCAATACCCTAGATGCAGTTGCACCCCTAAAAACTAAAAAAATTCTCATAAGAAACTAGCTCCCTGGTACACAGAAAATACCCGAGCTCTGAAGCAAGCTTCCAGAAAATTGGAACGGAAATGGCGCCACACCAAACTGGAAGTCTTCCGACTAGCTTGGAAAGACAGTACCGTGCAGTACCGAAGAGCCCTTACTGCTGCTCGATCATCCTATTTTTCTAACTTAATTGAGGAAAATAAGAACAATCCGAAATTCCTTTTTGATACTGTCGCAAAGCTAACTAAAAAGCAGCATTCCCCAAGAGAGGATGACTTTCACTTTAGCAGTGATAAATTCATGAACTTCTTTGAGGAAAAGATTATGATTATTAGAAAGCAAATTACGGACTCTTCTTTAAACC
This sequence comes from Oncorhynchus tshawytscha, assembly GCF_018296145.1. NCBI lineage: Eukaryota > Metazoa > Chordata > Actinopteri > Salmoniformes > Salmonidae > Oncorhynchus > Oncorhynchus tshawytscha. The sequence continues at coordinate 5,660 of NW_024606586.1, read as the reverse complement.
TGCGTATTCCTCCAAACCTCAGTTGTCCTGAGTCTGCACAACTCTGCCAGGACCTAGGATCAAGAGAGACGCTCAAGTGTTTTAGTACTATATCTCTTGACACAATGATGAAAATAATCATGGCCTCTAAACCTTCAAGCTGCATACTGGACCCTATTCCAACTAAACTACTGAAAGAGCTGCTTCCTGTGCTTGGCCCTCCTATGTTGAACATAATAAACGGCTCTCTATCCACTGGATGTGTACCAAACTCACTAAAAGTGGCAGTAATAAAGCCTCTCTTGAAAAAGCCAAACCTTGACCCAGAAAATATAAAAAACTATCGGCCTATATCGAATCTTCCATTCCTCTCAAAAATTTTAGAGAAGGCTGTTGCTCAGCAACTCACTGCCTTCCTGAAGACAAACAATGTATACGAAATGCTTCAGTCTGGTTTTAGACCCCATCATAGCACTGAGACGGCACTTGTGAAGGTGGTAAATGACATTTTAATGGCATCGGACCGAGGCTCTGCATCTGTCCTCGTGCTCCTAGACCTTAGTGCCGCTTTTGATACCATCGATCACCACATTCTTTTGGAGAGATTGGAAACCCAAATTGGTCTACACGGACAAGTTCTGGCCTGGTTTAGATCTTATCTGTCGGAAAGATATCAGTTTGTCTCTGTGAATGGTTTGTCCTCTGACAAATCAACTGTAAATTTCGGTGTTCCTCAAGGTTCCGTTTTAGGACCACTATTGTTCTCACTATATATTTTACCTCTTGGGGATGTTATTCGAAAACATAATGTAAACTTTCACTGCTATGCGGATGACACACAGCTGTACATTTCAATGAAACATGGTGAAGCCCCAAAATTGCCCTCGCTAGAAGCATGTGTTTCAGACATAAGGAAGTGGATGGCTGCAAACTTTCTACTATTAAACTCGGACAAAACAGAGATGCTTGTTCTAGGTCCCAAGAAACAAAGAGATATTCTGTTGAATCTGACAATTAATCTTAATGGTTGTACAGTCGTCTCAAATAAAACTGTGAAGGACCTCGGCGTTACTCTGGACCCTGATCTCTCTTTTGAAGAACATATCAAGACCATTTCAAGGACATCTTTTTTCCATCTACGTAACATTGCAAAAATCAGAAACTTTCTGTCCAAAAATGATGCAGAAAAATTAATCCATGCTTTTGTCACTTCTAGGTTAGACTACTGCAATGCTCTATTTTCCGGCTACCCGGATAAAGCACTAAATAAACTTCAGTTAGTGCTAAATACGGCTGCTAGAATCCTGACTAGAACCAAAAAATTTGATCATATTACTCCAGTGCTAGCCTCTCTACACTGGCTTCCTGTCAAAGCAAGGGCTGATTTCAAGGTTTTACTGCTAACCTACAAAGCATTACATGGGCTTGCTCCTACCTATCTCTCTGATTTGGTCCTGCCGTACATACCTACACGTACGCTACGGTCACAAGACGCAGGCCTCCTAATTGTCCCTAGAATTTCTAAGCAAACAGCTGGAGGCAGGGCTTTCTCCTATAGAGCTCCATTTTTATGGAACGGTCTGCCTACCCATGTCAGAGACGCAAACTCGGTCTCAACCTTTAAGTCTTTACTGAAGACTCATCTCTTCAGTGGGTCATATGATTGAGTGTAGTCTGGCCCAGGAGTGGGAAGGTGAACGGAAAGGCTCTGGAGCAACGAACCGCCCTTGCTGTCTCTGCCTGGCCGGTTCCCCTCTTTCCACTGGGATTCTCTGCCTCTAACCCTATTACAGGGGCTGGGTCACTGGCTTACTGGGGCTCTCTCATGCCGTCCCTGGAGGGGGTGCGTCACCTGAGTGGGTTGATTCACTGTTGTGGTCATCCTGTCTGGGTTGGCGCCCCCCTTGGGTTGTGCCGTGGCGGAGATCTTTGTGGGCTATACTCAGCCTTGTCTCAGGATGGTAAGTTGGTGGTTGAAGATATCCCTCTAGTGGTGTGGGGGCTGTGCTTTGGCAAAGTGGGTGGGGTTATATCCTTCCTGTTTGGCCCTGTCCGGGGTGACCTCGGATGGGGCCACAGTGTCTCCTGACCCCTCCTGTCTCAGCCTCCAGTATTTATGCTGCAGTAGTTTATGTGTCGGGGGCTGGGGTCAGTTTGTTATATCTGGAGTACTTCTCCTGTCCTATTCGGTGTCCTGTGTGAATCTAAGTGTGCGTTCTCTAATTCTCTCCTTCTCTCTTTCTTTCTCTCTCTCGGAGGACCTGAGCCCTAGGACCTGAGCTCCAGGACTACCTGACATGATGACTCCTTGCTGTCCCCAGTCCACCTGGCCATGCTGCTGTTCCAGTTTCAACTGACCTGAGCCCTAGGACCATGCCCCAGGACTACCTGACATGATGACTCCTTGCTGTCCCCAGTCCACCTGGCCATGCTGCTGCTCCAGTTTCAACTTCCACCTGACTGTGCTGCTGCTCCAGTTTCAACTGTTCTGCCTTATTATTATTCGACCATGCTGGTCATTTATGAACATTTTGAACATCTTGGCCATGTTCTGTTATAATCTCCACCCGGCACAGCCAGAAGAGGACTGGCCACCCCACATAGCCTGGTTCCTCTCTAGGTTTCTTCCTAGGTTTTGGCCTTTCTAGGGAGTTTTTCCTAGCCACCGTGCTTCTACACCTGCATTGCTTGCTGTTTGGGGTTTTAGGTGGGTTTCTGTACAGCACTGATGGAGATGGAATGGGAGATGGACCTGCAGCTGGAGAAAGAATGAGATCTGTATTATGAGCAATATATTATTATTATATAATTATTTACAGATAGAGAGACCCCACCAGCAGTATGATGGTCACCAACCGGTAGGGAGACCCCACCAGTAGACTAAACAGCAGCCTGGGTAGAGACATGGACAACACTGGAGATGGTGCTGGGTAGAGACATGGACAACACTGGAGATGGTGATAGGTAGAGACATGGACAACACTGGAGATAGACATGGACAACACTGGAGATGGACATGGACAACACTGGAGATGGACATGGACAACACTGGAGATGGTGATGGGTAGAGACATGGACAACACTGGAGATAGACATGGACAACACTGGAGATGGTGATGGGTAGAGACATGGACAACACTGGAGATAGACATGGACAACACTGGAGATAGAACTGCCGCTGGAGAAATAAAATGGTAAACACTGGATGAGATGGTTATGGCAAGAAAATACAATATAATTCTGTTCATAATGGGAGGAAATAGTACATATATAGATGGATAAAATACTATAGAGCAAAGACAGGTCTACATCAGATCACAGGAGACACTTAAGTGCATAGGACAGCTGGACATACTAATGTTAGAGAGACACATAGTCTCCTAATAAGGACAAACATACCAAAGAGCTAAACATAAGTACGGAGGGCAAAGACATAGGCCCATAGGATAAGATGGGCATGTATTATTTTTAGGACATGAAGGGTTCCTGCCACCATTATAACTTGACTGAAAGCAGATATGGGCGTTATTGGGAAGCACAGATTGAAAGATAATGGTGGCAGATGGACTGAGGGAAGTCACTTCATTTGCATGTAGGATGGACTCATATGTTGTATGTGTATAGATACAGAGCCAGGGCTTAGGGAAGTTGGTTGTTCCGCGGACCAACTCGGCTTCTGATACTTTGTATTAAAAGCATTTATTGAATTCAAAAGTTCTTGTAAGTGGTATATTTGTAAGATGATTTTCCACCACAAATGTAAACGTTCAGTATATTTTCATGTTATTCTGTTCATAATGTTCAGTATATTTCATGTTATTCTGTTCATAATGTAAATGTTCAGTATATTTTTATGGTTAGTTACAGCCAATACAGTGTAAGACCACATCAGTACATATTGAAGCATTAAGGCCCGAGGGGGTGTGGCCAATATACGGCTAAAGGCTGTTCTGAGGACGACGTATCTGTAACGATGGGTCAAAACGCAGAGTCCAAACATGGGTGAAACAAACCCAAAACCTAGTTACACCACAAACGTAACAAACACAACAAGCCCGCATAAACACAAAACAAACTTAAACACCCAAAACAAGGAACAGGTGAAAACAATTAGACAAAAACAAACGAAAAGGAAAAAGGGATCAGTGATAGACCGGCTACGACGACCGCCGAGCGCCACCTGAACAGGAAGAGGAGCCACCTGGTATTCGTGATCGCTAAGTATACAGACTTAATACAGCAACATATTAGCAATATACTACTGCTGTAATAAACTGGGTACCAACATAATTAGAGCAGTAAAATAAATGTTTTGTCATACCGTCTTATACGATCTGATATACCACGGGTTCCAGCCAATCAGCATTCAGGGCTGGAACTACCCAGTTTATAATGCAGGTTTCAGCACCACTTAACAGTGTAGAGAAGAACCAGATAATCTGAAGGGCAGGGCTCTCCAGGATCACAGCACCAGCTGAATATAACATATAAACAGGTCTCTCCAGGATCACAGCTCCAGCTGTATATAATATATAAACAGGTCTCTCCAGGATCACAGCTCCAGCTGTATATAATATATAAACATCATATATAAACAGGTCTCTCCAGGATCACAACTCCAGCTGTATATAATATATAAACAGGCCTCTCCAGGATCACAGCTCCAGCTGTATATAATATATAAACATCATATATAAACAGGTCTCTCCAGGACCACAGCTCCAGCTGTATATATGATATAAACATCATATATTAACATAACATCAGCTATCTGAAACCAGATGAACCACTAAATACTATAATGTTAGTAGATGGTGTTTGTGGACATACCAGGTACTGTGATGTTGACAGCATTGCTGTGTTCTCCAGACCCAGACTCACACCAGTACACTCCACTGTCTGATGGTATTAGTGACACGATGCATGAAGACCCTTGTAGTTTTCCCCAGTCAGTATTACACTCTGAAAGGATTCCTCTCTCTGTGTTCCTTAGCATTCTCCATCCAGCAGAGTTCCCCTGAACCTCACAGCTCAGAGAGACAGACTCATATTCAAAGAACTGAGATCTGTCAGGACTGACACTCAGAGAGGCTGGAAGAGAGATCTGAGAGAGAGAGAGAACTGAGAGAGAAAGAGGGAGAGAGAGAGAGAGAGAGAGAGAGAGAGAGAGAGAGAGAGAGAGAGGGACAGGAGGAAGAGATCGTGAGGCTCCTGAAATCTCCTTTCAAAAAATATAATTGCAGATTTTTTTTTTCTACAAGGACATATACAGGATACTACCCTCTGCATCAAAACCTTCAAATCATAATTCATAATAATTTGATTTTGTCAAGATTTGATTCTTACTACCAAGGACTATCAAGAAAAAACATCTAACAAACCAAAACCTGCATATACCTGGAAATACAATCCTACACTGAGTAATGTTTAGTCTGAACCTTCTGAAACCAAAAGTAAAAGATAATAATCTCTGGGTCATTTTAATAAACTACGAAGCTACCAAGCTGCTAGGACAGAACAGACCTCAATTAGCACTGAGGTGTGAAGTGAGATGTGTGAAAACTCTTGAGACCAACAAATGGCAGCAGAGTTTCACAGCCTCCTCAACCCCCCAACCCCCACCCAAATAACAAACTTCTAACAAACCAAAACGAGCAGAAGAAACGCAGCGGAACCTGGAA
>NW_024606585.1:0-9651 GCF_018296145.1 Oncorhynchus tshawytscha | reverse complement strand
CTCCGAGAGCAACATCTCCCAACCATCCAGGGGCAGTTTGGTGACAAACAATGCCTATTCTAGCATGATGGAACACCTTGCCATAAGGCAAAAGTGATAACTAAGTGGCTCGGGAACAAAACATCGATATTTTGGGTCCATGGCCAGGAAACTCCCAGACCTTAATCCCATTGAGAACCTGTAGTCAATCCTCAAGAGGACAAACAAAAACCCACAAATTCTGACAAACATTGATTATGCAAGAATGGGCTGCCATCAGTCAGGATGTGGCCCAGAAGTTAATTGGCAGCATTCCAGGGTGGATCGCAGAGGTCTTGAAAAATAAGGGTCAACACTGCAAATATGGACTCTATGCATCAACTTCATGTCATTGTCAATAAAAGCCTTTGGCACTTATGAAATGCTTGTAATTATACTTCTGTATTCCATAGTAACATCTGACAACAATATCTAAAGACAGTGAACATCTCGTTTCTATGTCCATTTCTTTGATTCATCAACTAAAGTGAATTCAACATGAAATCAACACAAAATGTCACCTGTCATTGGATTTAGGTTGCCAGTTGGGTGAAAAATAAAGATTCCTGATGTTGATGGCTTTTTAAAAACAAATCCAATCAGTTTTCTGCATTGATCAAACATCACATGGATTTGTTCTGTTGAAATGACACGGAAACAACATTTATTCATCAGTGGGATGCCTGTAAATTCCCCCAGGAAAGTGGAACAAGAAACTCTTTATTGAGACAATGATAAACAGCAATCCGTGGGAGAGTTGTGGTGGATATTATAAAATAAGGATCTGCTGGAGTCCAAGTCAAACCAAGATTCTTTATTTCTGAGCTCAGAGAGAATAACAGAGTTACACAGCTCAGTGTAGACAGTCTGAATTCTGAAACATTGGGTGATGAGCACATATCTTTATAGTTTCCTGTTCCTGGGAGGGACTTTATTCATACAAAGGCGGAGATGCAGCTGGCTTGCAACACAGGACGATACTCCCAGGAACAGGAGATTATAATAGGACAGTTTCACAAGGTTAGTCATACTCAGTTATGTGGACACATGATTAAAATGTTCCATTACAGAGTCTGTGAACAGTTTCATGTCATTAAATCATCAGTGGGCCAACAATGCAAATGTAAACAATGGAGCAAATGCATCGCATCCAAAAATAACTTGATTATCTGTAGTGCTGGAGGAAAGACACCCAGATAAACACACATTTCATATGGTAAAAACAGGAAATCATTATCAGTCAACAATATAAGACAATGGGAGCACTGTGTATGTTCTCTGATGAATTTTAAGTCAATGTGATGTTAAATATCAATTACACACTAGGAGAAGTAATAATTCTCTCCCGTGTGGATTCGCACATGATGTTAAGTGACTGTGATGAGTAATATGTCTTCCCACAGCCTGAGCATTTGTAATGCTTCTCACCTGTGTGCAGCCTTGTGTTCTTTCAGCTTTCCTGAATAGTTAAAATGCTTTCCACAGTGGGAGCAGTGGTAAGGTTTCTCCCCTGTGTGTACATGTTCAGGTTTCCTAAATGGGTAAAACGCAGCACACTGGGAGCAGTGGTAAGGCTTCTCCCTGTGTGCAGTCTCATGTGTTCTTTCAGGCTTCCTAATTGGGTAAAACACTTTCCACAATGAGCGCAATGGCATGGCTTCTCCCCTGTGTGTATACGCTCATGAGCTTTGAGGGTGTCTAACCGTATAAAACTCTTTCCACACTATGAGCAATGGTGTGGCTTCGCTCCTATGTGTACCCTCTCATGTCTTTTCAAGCTAACTAACTGGTTAAAACTATTTCCACAATGGGAGCAGAGGTGTCGTCTTGCTGGTTTGGACATCGCTGGTTCCTCCAAGTTCGGTTTTCCTCCTGCAAAAGACAGTGTTTATTTTATAAGAGACCAGAATGAAATCTCCATATGATAAAACTGCCTTGCTGAGGTTTAATCCAAATCACATCCCTTTAATAACCTGAGGCCAATATTCAAACATTTCATAATTTAAAACAAATGATGTTGTAGAGCTTCCTGGTAATTACTGATAATATGTTTACATTACTTATTATTCTTTCTGTTTTAGAAGTCAGAACACAAAGAACTAGACAGTTCTATGACACAAGACACAGACGTCACTGGATTCCAATCAGCAGGTGGTTCTAAATATATCACTTACATAGTTGTATGATACAGAATGCGACCTACACACTTCCTTAAACCTAAAATAAGTAACAAAGTAATTTTGTGTGGAAGTGTCATTTTTACATTGGAGACAGACAAAGCACATCAGTAACATCTCCCCGTTGTCGATAGTGTCGACACATTCCAAGATGGCGTAGCAGTCGGACGTGTGTTTTGTCCTATGTAAATATCATTTTAAATATTGTTTTCTTTTCATATATATTTCGTATATATATTTTAATCTCACTTTCCATCTACAGACTGAATTAACTTTCCTGCAACCCGCCTCACCCAATGTGGAATGGATCTGCTATTTTTATACTTTAGAACCAGAACCCCGTCACACTCTTTCAATATGTATAACAACAGAAGAAAACGAAATGTTGACAGGCTGGGAAGATTACCTCCGAAGGTCACTCTCTTATCTCCGCCACGGCACAACCCAAGGGGGTTGTTTTGAGTCCCATCAGATTTCAAGCTGACGGACCTAGTTGTCAAGCCGTTCCAAATCTTCTCCACCAAAAGATATTCTTGACACCCCATAGTCAAATAACAGTTCTTGTTGCACCTGAATGTCTCGTAGGGCAATGAAAAGGATGATGTTCCACACTTTGCCATCCTCTTCTAATTGCTGAAGCTGACTCTTTATGTTGCTTCTCTTTCTGGAATGATTTATCCTACGTCCAATTGTGTCCATCTCTGGGTGGCAAGGGCAGGGCACAGTCTTTGCATCTATGCAGTACGTTTTCCCTGATGAATCCTTGTAGAAGTAAAGGAACCCCATCTCATCATTCTCTGTTGCTTCCAACAATTCTTTCCCCTGCTTCCCTGAGAGTGGGAGACCGTGGTAGTCACAGACAACTTCCCCTTTAGCAAATGGACGTGTTGTCATGACCTTTTTCCTTTATCAGGGTCACTGGCAATGTCCAGTCCTTTCCACTTCTGGGACTTCACCAGCTTCATAATTGCCTTGTTGTATTTTGGTGTGTCAGTGTTAATTGAAGGTTGCCAGTAACAAAGGACATTCTCCACTTTCACTTTGTTCTTCTCCCAGTTCTGCCTTTCAATGTATCTCTCTACTTGACTTGCTGTGGGTTCTCTTCTGGGGAAGTGCGCTGTAACAAAAAAATAAATATGTTATTAATAATTTAAATTTATTGAATAGTAGAAGCCCTTATCAAGTAGTACTTTATTTACTGACTAAATAAAGTACATTTTTGTAATATATAATATAACAAAATAGTATTTAGTTTAGTGTATTTTAGCTGCCTCATACCGATCACATTATCCCGTCTCATTTTCTCTTGCTGGCTTCTCCACTTGTCATAGCAGTATCTCTCATGCGTTCCTGCAATCAGTCGTCTGTCCTTGGTCTTGATTGATTGTCCATCAATTGTGACAGGGAAGTGTTCATAGAAGAGTTTCCAGGTCTGTGCCTCATCCAACTTTTTGCTGCTGGACAATGCGCCTTTTATACTTCTGCTCGCACAGGAGGGGCCTGCAGTCTCACTACTTGAAAAGGGAAAATAACAACACATTTGTATCTATATGTACCAGCATTTAAAAGACAATGTAAAGTGTAATTTATACTGTATAGTTTGTGTAAATACTTACTCAGATTCAATGGACATGGCAACTTTGGAGATCAGCTTCATTCCCATGCAGGCATTGACTGTTGTCTTCAAGCAGTAATGCTTTTCAGCTGTAGCAGTTTTATGGGCCAAGTAGTCAGCAACAAGGGACTTCTCTTGGTCTGTGAAGCTGGCTTTGATATTTGTCTCCAAAACTTGTCCTGCTACCTGGCTCGTGATGTTGGGCAAGTTGTATCTGATTAACGAACAAGAAAAACAGTTTGGTTTCAGAAAACTGTACTGTCAAAAAAGTATTGTGGAATGATTAAACAGTGTTCTACTTAACAGTGGTGCACTTACTTGGCATGAAACCTTTGTAGGTCATTGGATGGGTTGTAGATCGGTTTCCCGGTTGTGGAAATGAAGAATCTCTCATCTTCTTGCATGTCATCAGAGTTTTTAAGAAAAGCTGGTCGAACATGTCGGTAGTACACATCCAACCACTGAAAATATAGACAACATTAATACATGTTTAACAGGTTTATATTAAATCAATCACATTCACAATAACAGATTGTAGTAAATATACTTACTGCATCTTCCTCCTCATCTAACAAAATGGTTGCAACTTGCTGCGTTGCTGTTTTGTGCTTAACACCGATGACAGTCCAATTCTCCCCATCTGGCAACTTGCAGGCGCTCCTTGAGAGCCATTCGCTCAGCTGCAATTGGAACAGTGACATATTGATAACACACATGCCAAAGAAGCAAATACAATTCAACATTATAGCAAATTTATGACATTAGTTAACTTACAGTCAAATGTTTGATCACTCCAGCCCTCTGGAGATGTTTCAGCATGAGCAGAGACTCAAGGTAGTACAGAACATGCAGTTGTTCAGTTTCCAGCAAGGATTCTTCATTCATGGCCTTCCCAATGATACACACAAATTCGTTCTTCGCCACCCTCAAAATTTCCCAACATTCTTTTGGTGTCTTCGCAACTGACACCATCTGTATGTATCTGCAGAAAAACAATAATACGCTAATTAATTTAAGATTGTTGATAATACACACTTATTTTAAAATACATTTCTGTGAGGATCAATTTGAAATACATACCCTTTCCCAGTAATTTCCCGAGACACCTGCTTGCTCATGGACTTCTGCAGTTCATTCAAGCATAGGAGGAAATGCTTGCATTGCTCAAACACGGCTCTGTCTGTAATGGTGATGATGTAGCGAATAAATCTCTTCAAATTCTTCATGTAGTTGGCAATGGTTTGCTTCTTCTGTCCAATGTCTGCAAGCTTGGTAAAAAATGATCTGCTTTTTTCCAAGTTACTAAGAAAATCCAGCGATGGTTTGTTTGAGTCCATGTAAAACAAAAACCTTGACACATTTGCAACCTGTACATGAAAATAATATGAACTACATAGTTAATAGATTTTAAAGTAGTTATTAACTATCGTTAAAATATGTAAACAGTTCAATTAAAGTAACATTTCTGTACATACCTCCTGTTTGAAATTGGGAATGTTGTTGTCGTAGCGGAGATATTTCCCAAATCCAGCCAGCAGATCACAATCCAGAGGGTGCTTTTGGTATAAACCACTGCTTTGCATCCCCTTTCTCAGTGTGGTGTCACATGACTGGTTCAATGGTCTGGAAAATATTTGGTATGCAGCAAACATCCATGTTTACTTATATACTTATACGTCCTACTTGTTAATGAGATGATTTCTATTTGTATTTACTTACGGTTGGTACAACGCCGACTGGTCCATGTTGACGTCTGAGTCTTCATCTATATGTTCATCTGTAGTTGGTACCAACACTTGAGCCACTTCCACTTGGCTGAAATATCATACAGATTAACAAAAACATTTATATTATTTTACAATCAAACATAATTGGACAACAGTTCAAATGAGTTCCAATAGCATGTAACTTGCACATATATTATTTTATCAGTGTAAAATAGTAGCTTTTACCCAGTTATTTGATTGTCTTCTGGCTTGTTCGTAACAAAATGACCCATTTGTTCACGATTCTTAATCAGAGGTTGGAGTGCGTCCTGTTGTGTCACAATACAGCTGAGTATTCTGTAGTCAATGATCCTGCCGTGCCAAAGATGCTCTATCATGGAATCGCGGGAATTATGAACTTCCTGATCAATCTTTGGTTTTGATTCTGTCTTCATGCACACTCTGTGGAGATGTATAGATGATGTTTTCCTGGTTCTTCATGCAAAATCTGCACACAATAGGGATCCTTCTTTGTTTTCTGTAAGACAGTGAATACACAATAAGTACATGTAATGAAGTTATTACTTAAACCCTCTCTTCATGCACACTGTGGAGATGGAGTTATTACTTAAACCCTCTCTGGGATATGTGGGACGGTAGCGTCCCAACTGGCCAACATCCAGTGAAAATGCAGAGCGCCAAATTCAAATAAATGACTGTAAAAATAATCTTTCATGAAATTCACACATTCAATATCCGAAACTAAAGTTACACTTGTTGTGAATCCAGCCAGCATGTCAGATTTCAAAAATGCTTTATTGCGAAAGCAAACAATGCTATTATCTGAGGATAGCACGCCAGCTAACAATCACAGACCATCATTTTTCAACCCTCACGACGCGACACAAAACGCAGAAATAAAGAGTTGCCAAGTGATTTCAAAGACATTCTGCACACTCACACACTCTAACCGTCTGTGAAACATGATAGAAAGCAATGATTATATGGTCTGATTTAAGAGAAAGAGCCAAATGAGAGTATAAAACCCCCACTGAGAGGGTTTGCTATTGCCTTCATTTAGAGAGAACTTACCTTGAACCAGTAGCAGTTGCAGATGCCATCTTGCTAAAAGGAGAAGGAAGTCAATTCTCAATTAAATGTTTTCAGAATATGGAAAAAGGCAATAATCCAACTTCAGCTCCTTCTGAGTGTGTTCTCACAGTATGACGTTCTGTAGGGAATGAGTTCAGACTCTGGAAAGGTCTTTATATTTACAATCAGATAGGCCCAACCCCTTTCTACATTTAAATATTCTATTCAGGGTAAATTGTTTGGTGAAGGGAGGGAATATCACACCTCTGAGTGGGGTTTTTCTCCCAAGTTGTATTTGCATTAATTCCATTTGAAAACAAAAGGTTAGCCGTTTGGAAAAAACTCTCTCCAAAGGTCACTATCTCAAACTCTCAAAAATGTTTTGAACGGGATAAAAGAAAATGCAGGGACAATTTAAGCCTTTCCGGTTGCTCCAGGTGTTATAAATCATTTAATTTTTTCAATAGCAGAAGCCTTTATCCAGTAGTATTTACAGCTGTAGTTATGTGACTAAATAAAGTACATTTTCGTTATATCTAATATACGACATAATATGTCATGTGTTTAGCCCTGAAAGCCTATGAAAGTACCAGGGCAGATGGGCCTTGGGTATGTGATCCTACGGGCATTCAAGGGCAGTGAACTATTCATTGAATCCCAGTCAGAGTGCCTCTTGTCAGGCATAATATGTCATGTGTATAGCCCTGAAAGCCTATGAAAGTACCAGGGCAGGGCTATGGGTTTTGGGCCTTTGGAATGTGAGAATATGGGCCTGTGGCATGCCGATTGAAAGGGTTCAGATCGGGTTCAGATCCCTGAATCTGGAGTGGTGGAGATGGGCACCGCGAGGCGTCCAGTGCGGTAACGCGACCGATCCCGGAAAAGCTGGCGGGAGCCCCGGGAGAGTTCTCTTTTCTTTGTGAAGTGCAGGGCGCCCTGGAATGGGTTCGCCCCGAGAGAATGTCAAATGGTCTCAAATTTGAGATCTGTTCACACTGGAAAAGGGTTTGTGTGATACATCACTGTCACCATCCAATTTATGGATCTATGCACCCTCAAAACTGGCTTGTATTTGCTGCATATTCTGTTCAGGTTTGTTTTTCAAATTCGTCTGCGGATGAATAAAAATCCCCCAAAAATCCAATGTTTACACAAATGGTCTCAAATTGCAGCTCTAATCACCCTGGAACAGAGCATATTTGTTCTACTCCTACTTGGCACATAGATACAAAGGCTCAGATTAGCTTAATGCAGCAGTGGCTGGGCCACTCAAGGACATTCAGAGACTTGTCCCAAAGCCACTTCTATGTTGTCTTCGCTGTGTGCTTAGGGTCGTTGTCCTGTTGGAAGGTGAACCTTTGCCCCAGTCTGAGGTCCTGAGTGCTCTTGAGCAGGTTTTCATCAATTATCTCTCTGTACTTTGCTCCGTTCATCTTTCCCTCGATCCTGACTAGTCTCCCAGTCCCTGCCGCTGAAAAACATCCCCACACCATGATGCTGCCACCACCACTCTTCACCGTAGGGATGGTGCCAGGTTTCCTCCAGACCTGATGCTTGGCATTCAGGCCAAAGAGTTTAATCTTGGTTTCATCAGATCAGAGAATCTTGTTTCTCATGGTCTGAGAGTCCTTTAGGTGCCTTTTGGCAAACTCCAAGCAGGCTTTCATGTGCCTTTTACTGAGAAGTGGCTTCTGTCTGGCCACTCTACCAAAAAAGCCAAATTGGTGGAGTGCAGCAGAGATGGTTGCCCTTCTGGAAGGTTCTCCCATCTCCACAAAATAACTCTTGATCTCTGTCAGAGTGACCATCGGGTACCCCCTGTACACAGCCTCCACATTGGCTCTGTACTGGTACCCCTGTATATAGCCTCCACATTGACTCTGTACTGGTACACCCTGTACATAGCCTCCACATTGACTCTGTACTGGTACCCCCTGTATATAGCCTCCACATTGACTCTGTACTGGTACCCCTGTATATAGCCTCCACATTGACTCTGTAGAGGGTAGCCTAGTGGTTAGAGCGTTGGACTAGTAACTGGAAGGTTGCAAGTTCAAACCCCCGATCTGACAAGGTACAAATCTGTCGTTCTGCCCCTGAACAGGCAGTTAACCCACTGTTCCTAGGCCGTCATTGAAAATAAGAATTTGTTCTTAACTGACTTGCCTGGTAAAATAAAGGTAAAATAAAAATTTAAAATAGAGAACAATAATATTTGTTCAAACTAAACTACAGCACGTACTGTGATGAGTTAAATCTGATCCTTTCTTCTCCACCTCTCACAGTTCCACTCAACCCCGTTGTTTTCCTGCAGTCCACCAGCAGCACAGACAACCTCTTCATACCCAGCATTAAGGTGCTACCAGGAGAGGCATGACACGGGGACTCCGTGAGGGAGGAAGGGCTTGTGTTGTCCTGGTAACCATAAAGAGGGGACAGACGCACATCATTATGAATGCTGATGTAACGGTTGACATAAAATGCTTTACAGAAACCCAGACCCAGAGAGAGCAAGCTGTATGCTAGACCAGACCAAGCTGTATGCTAGACCAGACCAAGCTGTATGCTAGACCAGACCAAGCTGTACCATCTGGTGTTCTGATCTGGAGAGACTCTTCTCTGCCTCGTCAGCATCAGGATGTTGTTGAGGCTCCCAGAGGATCCATGATAGTCACGTCTCTCTCCTGTGTGAATGAGAACATCAAACAGATGGTAAACTTCTTCTATTGCAATCACAGAGACCTACAAGAGGCATGAATATGTCTAAAAGCACCAAAATTGACCACTTTTGTCATGATTTCGTAAAATATTGTTTGTGATGTAAATGTAAAAGGGTCGTTTCACGAAATGGGTTCCTTTTGCATCCCTTCGATATTTTAAGTATAAATTATGCTCCAATATTGAATTTTAAAAGCCTGTTATATTAGATGGGGAACTTGAATGTAGACCACATGGAGAAATCAATACATCTAATTTAAGTCTTTAAAATATATGAACCAATGGCAGATTGCCCCTTAAACAATTCCTACAGTACTGAACAACA
>NW_024606584.1:0-9648 GCF_018296145.1 Oncorhynchus tshawytscha | reverse complement strand
ACAATAATATGAATATTGTGGATAATCAGATTAATATTATAGTTTATTTGAAACGTTTACATGCTTTGCAAGATAGTTTTTGCCAGCGGCATACCACCCTGCACCTCACTGCTGGCTTCTGAAGCTAAGCAGGGTTGGTCCTGGTCAGTCCCTGGATAGGAGACCAGATGCTGCTGGAAGTGGTGTTGGGGGCCAGGAGGCACCCTTTCCTCTGGTCTAAAAAAAATATCCCAATGCCCCAGGGCAGTGATTGGGGACATTGCCCTGTGTAGGGTGCACTATTTTGGATGGGACGTTAAACGGGTGTCCTGACTCTCTGTGGTCCCTAAAGATCCCATGGCACTTATCTTAAGAGTAGTGGTGTTAACTCCGGTGTCCTGGCTAAATCTCCAATCTGGCCCTCATACCATCGCAGTCACCTAATCATCCCAAGTTTACAATTATCTCATTCATCTCCCCTGTAACTATTCCCCAGGTCATTGCTGTAAATGAGAATGTGTTCAGTCAACTTACCTAGTAAAATAAGAGTTAAATATACAGTGCCTTGCGAAAGTATTCGGCCCCCTTGAACTTTGCGACCTTTTGCCACATTTCAGGCTTCAAACATAAAGATATAAAACTGTATTTTTGTGAAGAATCAACAACAAGTGGGACACAATCATGAAGTGGAACGACATTTATTGGATATTTCAAACTTTTTAACAAATCAAAAACTGAAAAATTGGGCGTGCAAAATTATTCAGCCCCTTTACTTTCAGTGCAGCAAACTCTCTCCAGAAGTTCAGTGAGGATCTCTGAATGATCCAATGTTGACCTAAATGACTAATGATGATAAATACAATCCACCTGTGTGTAATCAAGTCTCCGTATAAATGCACCTGCACTGTGATAGTCTCAGATGTCCGTTAAAAGCGCAGAGAGCATCATGAAGAACAAGGAACACACCAGGCAGGTCCGAGATACTGTTGTGAAGAAGTTTAAAGCCGGATTTGGATACAAAAAGATTTCCCAAGCTTTAAACATCCCAAGGAGCACTGTGCAAGTGATAATATTGAAATGGAAGGAGTATCAGACCACTGCAAATCTACCAAGACCTGGCCGTCCCTCTAAACTTTCAGCTCATACAAGGAGAAGACTGATCAGAGATGCAGCCAAGAGGCCCATGATCACTCTGGATGAACTGCAGAGATCTACAGCTGAGGTGGGAGACTCTGTCCATAGGACAACAATCAGTCGTATATTGCACAAATCTGGCCTTTATGGAAGAGTGGCAAGAAGAAAGCCATTTCTTAAAGATATCCATAAAAAGTGTTGTTTAAAGTTTGCCACAAGCCACCTGGGAGACACACCAAACATGTGGAAGAAGGTGCTCTGGTCAGATGAAACCAAAATTTAACTTTTTGGCAACAATGCAAAATGTTATGTTTGGCGTAAAAGCAACACAGCTCATCACCCTGAACACACCATCCCCACTGTCAAACATGGTGGTGGCAGCATCATGGTTTGGGCCTGCTTTTCTTCAGCAGGGACAGGGAAGATGGATGGAGCCAAATACAGGACCATTCTGGAAGAAAACCTGATGGAGTCTGCAAAGACCTGAGACTAGGATGGAGATTTGTCTTCCAACAAGACAATGATCCAAAACATAAAGCAAAATCTACAATGGAATGGTTCAAAAATAAACATATCCAGGTGTTAGAATGGCCAAGTCAAAGTCAGACCTGAATCCAATCGAGAATCTGTGGAAAGAACTGAAAACTGCTGTTCACAAATGCTCTCCATCCAACCTCACTGAGCTCGAGCTGTTTTGCAAGGAGGAATGGGAAAAAATGTCAGTCTCTCGATGTGCAAAACTGATAGAGACATACCCCAAGCGACTTACAGCTGTAATCGCAGCAAAAGGTGGCGCTACAAAGTATTAACTTAAGGGGCTGAATAATTTTGCCCGCCCAATTTTTCAGTTTTTGATTTGTTAAAAAGTTTGAAATATCCAATAATTGTCGTTCCACTTCATGATTGTGTCCCACTTGTTGTTGATTCTTCACAAAAAATACAGTTTTATATCTTTATGTTTGAAGCCTGAAATGTGGCAAAAGGTCGCAAAGTTCAAGGGGGCCGAATACTTTCGCAAGGCACTGTACATAACGGTTTCCCAAATAATCCTGTTTACATGGAAAATCAACTATCCAAATAAACATTCTGTAATTTTTGCAATGCCTGTTTGATTGAGTTCTGACAAAGTTTGTATGTGAAAATTATTTCTAAGATGCATACTTTAAGTTTTTCCAAACTCACTTCACTCGTTCATAACAGGGAGGCTTGCACTACTGGTGCTGGCACATGCGCACATCAAATAAACAGCTGGAACGCCAATCAAGCTGTTCACATGTCTTAATAATTCAAAAGATTGTTCAGGAAACCAGGTGTTTTATTCAGCGTATGCTTACTTCCATTATGACCTTACACCGATTCAGATAATCAGAGTAAAGCTTTTACATGACTACTGCAATGCTCAGCCTACTGCCAAAGGCTAATCAGTTTCATATTGAATTATTAGTGTGCATGTAAACGTACTCACTGTCAGCGTTATGTTTACATTCAGCTGACAGTGCTTTCGATGCTGTCCTTCCAGTTTTTTATATGGAGTACACAAAAAGAGTGGCTCCCTGCGCTTTTCCTCTGGCTGATTACCAATACATGAGAAGACAAAAGTGCCCGAGATGACAGATGTCAATAACAGGAGGGGTGCTGTAATGTCTGATTGCCTCGATCACTTCATTATTACGGGTTGAACCCATCAAACGACACATTCATGTCAGTGCTTTTGATAAGGCTGCGTCGAGTCTCAAGAATGCTGGGGAGCGTGTGGCTTTACAGCATGGGGTCTTTGTATGAACATCTGCAAAGAAGGAAGCGTCTGTCAAAACAAGTCGCTGTAAAGGGCATATTCTGTCACTTTGTTCCATCTGTACTTGTGCTGATTAGCACCGCTGACGGAGTAGGAGGGCAGTTAGTATAAGTTTTAATTTGCATAGCACTCAAAGGTCATCTCACTCCTTTTCATAAGAGTACACTTGAAAAGGGACACTTGGTATTGAATTCCCTGACTTGATTGATTAACGGCCGAAGCCTCTGAACTTTGAGGGGTTTGCCCACCGCCGCTTTCTGAACAACCGTAAAGCACTGGAGACGTTTGTTGCGCCGCAATCATTCTGTTGACTCGGAAAGTGGTCTTTAAGAAGAGAAGCCCATTCCCAGAGCATGCCCATTATTCAGTGGCGATGTGGGGACAAGGTTAATGGTGATTTCTCCGGCTCAATCGTGGCGTAGCCTCCTCAGAATGATGGCGCAGGGCAGCCATGGAGAGAACATGACCACGCCGCAACACCCTAAACCATCTTCTCAAGGGACTACTCGGTAATTGAACAGCTCATTAAAGCCAAAACTACTTGAATTATTAATTGGCCATGTCAGAGTTGTCCTTTCCGAGTCAAATTTAATTTCCTTCTCAGAGCTGCCATGGCATTTAAGATTGGCCTTATCCGCTGCTTCTGCTCCTCCAATTCCGCCCTCAAGAGAAGTTTAAGATCACACAACTGACACCTCGCCGTGTGCTCCCACTGTCTGAGGCGCTCTCTCTCTGCTTTTCAATTCTCACTCCTAGAGCAAATCTTAGGACAACTGGTTTGATGTTTAAAGTGAAAGGGCTTGAAAGCTTTCCACCAACCACCCAGAATCAAGAAGACTCCCTTCAAAAGCAGACATCAATTGGCTTAAGAAAACGATTCAGACTGTACACAAACATGGGCTTGACTCTCCCCACAAACATACACTTCCCTAACTAAAAACCAACCTGAAAAATGCACGTGGTTTTCGGACACGTGTGAACACAAATGCAAACAAATCACATAATTCTAATACATTTTTTTAAATCACTAGAGTCAGACACAGTGTGAAGTTGTTTTTTTCCTGCAGATGTTTTTTTTAATGTTAATTCTTCACATTATTTTTCACAACTTCCACCTACATCTGGTCACATCCAGGGTTTTTTTTCCTGCTGGAATGAATGTGCACAAAACTTGCAAATGGAAATAAGGCAGCAAAAGCGAAGGCAAGAATTAAACATAAAAAAGACAGGGAAAATTGCGGAGAGCGAGGCGTTTTATTTAATTACATTATCATGAAAAAATCCCTGAAAACTTAAGTGAGATTTTCACGTGGTTGTTTTACATGTGAAATTGCAATTTCACATTTATAAGGTACCTTTCACCTTGGGAGAGGATGTACACTACATGACCAAAAGTATGTGGACATCTGCTAGTCGAACATCCCATTCCAAAATCATGGTCATTAATTTGAAGTTGGTCCCCCTTTTCTGCTATTACAGAATTCTTCTGGGAAGGCTTTCCACTAGATGTTGGAACATTGCTGCGGCGACTTGCTTCTATTCAGCCACAAGAGCATTAGTGAGGTCGGGAGCACTGATGTTTGGCGATTAGGCCTGGCTCGCAGTCGGCGTTCCAATTCATCCCAAAGGTGTTCGATTGGGTTGAGGTCAGGGCTCTGAGCAGGCCAGTCAAGTTATTCCACACCGATCTCGACAAACCATTTCTGTATGGACCGGGGGTATTGTCATGCTGAAACAGGAAAGGGCCTTCCCCAAACTAAGCACAGAATCATCTAGAATGTAAGCTGTAGCGTTAAGATCTCCCTTCACTGGAACTAAGGGGCATAGCCCAAACCATGAAAAACAGCCCCAGACCATTATTCCTCCTCCACAAAACTGGCACTATTCATTCGGGCAGGTAGCGTTCTCCTGGCATCCACCAAACTCAGATTCATCAGTCAGACTGCCAGATGGTGAAGCGTGATTGCAACAGAAAATAGACCATTTCTATGAGCTACAGCACTCAACGGTCCCGTTCTGTGAGCTTGTGTGGCCTACCACGTCGCTGTTGCTCCTAGACGTTTCCACTTCACAATAACAGCACTTAGTTGACCGGGGCAGCACTAGCCGAGCAGAAATTTTACAAATTGACCTGTTGGAAAAGTGGAATCCTGTGACGGTGCCACGTTGAAAGTAACAGAGCTCTTCAGTAAGGCCATTCTACTGCCAATATTTGTCTATGGAGATTGCATGGCTGTGTACTCTATTTTATACACCTGTCAGCAACGGGTGTGGCTGGACTTGCCGAATCCACTAATTTGATGGGGTGTACACATACCTTGTATGAGTTGTGAATGAATAATTATCCTTGTATAACTCCCTTTATATCCCGCAACAGCCATGTCAAAAAAATATAAAAAATGAAGAATAATTAAACGATATTGAGAAAGAAATGCAATCAGAATGTGTATGCCTGCCCATACCATACCCCCACCACCATCATGTCGTGTGGGCGAGCAAACCACGACACCATACACGCTGTCTGCCATCTGTCCTGTACAGTTGAAACCGGGATTTATCCATGAAGAGCACACTTACAGTGGTTCTCCCATTAAAAGTTGCAGCGTACTGCAGCACAGCTTGCGTGGTGCTGCAGAATTCTATGGCACGTTATTTAAGTGCCAACCACTGGTACCATTAATGCCAGTTAGCACTAGTCTGACCACCAGAGGGCATCTTTGAGAAGCATTTGATAGCCTTCAATTGTGCCTGTACTAGAGAATTTAAAACCTTTTTTGTTAGAACATAGTGTATGGGACTGATTTGAAGAAATGTTGCTTAATTCATTTCATTAATATTATAGTGTTTATATTCTAAGAAAAACGAAAAACCCTCTGGGTTTCCGTTAGGATGGAACAGAAAATATGGAGCTGTACAACGTGATGGCTGTCCTTGTAAATAAACATTAGTTCTTAACTGATTTCATAGTTGACCGTATTCACTATTATTCGACAATGTAGACTACAGTAAACATGAAGATAAATCCTGGAATGAGTAGGTGTCCAAACTTTTGACTGGTACTTGCTTAATTAATTTGATTAAAATTATGGTGTTTCTATTCCAAGAAAAACTAAAAACCCTCTGGGTTTCCGTTAGAACGGAGCTTCAAATAGCTCTTTAAATAAATAAGACCTACACTACTTTTAACAGCACATTCCTCAACACTAGTGAGAGTGAGACTCATTTCACCTATGGTAGTCTACAATATATACTACAATATATTGAAAATATGATGTGACTCTCAGCCAATAATTAAATATAGAGGATTGAAGGATTCTAAATTAAAACCAAAAGCCGCCTCATGGTGTCCAGGTCAGGATAACCAAAACATTTCTTTAAGACCATCAGAAATAATGTTGGTACTTATTTATTTTGATCCAAATTAAAACCAAAAGCCGCCTCATAGGTCTCCCAGTGGCGGCCGGCACAGGTATCGAATCTGTATCTGTAGCAATGCATTTTGCACTGCGCCACACGGGAGGACCCATCCACAAAGTATCAAAATACAGAGAGGTGTTGGTAAAGGTACATTGTCCTGCTAACAGCCCATATTGGGCTATTATAATACTGTACATGGTGTCCAGGTCAGGATAACCAAAACATTTCTTTAAGACTATCAGAAATAATGTTGGTACTTATTTATTTTGATCCAAAGCCATGAATGAGTCACTCAGCTATATGTAGGTGCCCGGCTATATGACTGTGCCATCAACTTGATAGGATATAACGATATTTTGGAGGTTATTTCATTTTCAAAAAACAAAAGTGAGTGATTGTAATCTGAATAAAGGCCAAAATAATATTTATAAAGGCCAAAACATGTATTTCTGTTTTTAGAGGGAGAGAAACGCTGGGCCAGTTGTGCTCCGCCCTGTGGGACTCCCAATCACAGTCAGATGTGATACATAATTATAATAATACCTAACTTAGAAATACATTTGACGACAGAATTTCCCCCCTACCCTCCACCTAGGCAAGTCTATTGTCCAGCTACCTGCTAGAACAGTGGGAACGTTTCCCTAGTCAGCTCCATTATTACTGCAATGCCCCTTAAAGTGTTGCTCTGTGCTACCCCCCCTTCCTCCTCCTCCTTCCCCATGGGCTAGGTCTGTCTTCTGTGCGCTCCGCGGCCCATGCCGTGCCCCCTGCTCTTGGCCTTGAACCTTGAGTGCTTTCAGTGGATACAGCTGGAGAACTGCAAGGCAATCCCATTGTGCGCCACTCAGGAGCCAATGCAGATTCGCTACTTCCGGCGCCCCACAGAGATGGCCGCCTCGCTTCGCGTTGCTAGGAAACTATGCAGTATTTCGTTTTTTTTATGTGTTATTTCTTACATTGGTACCCCAGGTAATCTTAGGTTTCATTACATACAGTCGAGAAGAACTACTGAATATAAGATCAGCGTCAACTCACCATCAGTACGACCATGAATATGTTTTTCGCGACGCGGATCCTGTGTTCTGCCTTACAAACAGGACAACGGAGTGGATTCCATGCAGCGACCCAAAAACGACTCCGAAAAAGAGGGAACGAGGCGGTCTTCTGGTCAGAACCGAGACGGGCACACCGCACCACTCCCTAGCATTCTTCTTGCCAATGTCCAGTGTCTTGACAACAAGGTTGATGAAATCCGAGCAATGGTAGCATTCCAGAGGGACATCAGAGACTGTAACGTTCTTTGCTTCACGGAAACATGGCTCACTGGAGAGATGCTATCCGAGGCGGTGCAGCCAGCGGGTTTCTCCACGCATCGCGCCGACAGAAACAAACATCTTTCTGGTAAGAAGAGGGGCGGGGGCGTATGCCTTATGACTAACGTGACATGGTGATGAAAGAAACATACAGGAACTCAAATCCTTCTGTTCACCTGATTTGAATTCCTCACAATCAAATGTAGACCGCATTATCTACCAAGAGAATTCTTCGATTATAATCACAGCCGTATATATCCCCCAAGCAGACACAACGATGGCTCTGAACGAACTTTATTTAACTCTCTGCAAACTGGAATCAATTTTATCCGGAGGCTGCATTCATTGTAGCTGGGGATTTTAACAAGGCTAATCTGAAAACAAGACTCCCTAAATTTTATCAGCATATCGATTGCGCAACCCAGGGGTGGAAAGACCTTGGATCATTGTTACTCTAACTTCCGCGACGCATAAGGCCCTGCCCGCCCCTTTCGGAAAAGCTGACCACGACTCCATTTTGTTGATCCCTGCCTACAGACAGAAACTAAACAAGAGGCTCCCACGCTGAGGTCTGTTCAACGCTGGTCTGACCAAGCTGACTCCACACACCAAGACTGCTTCCATCACGTGGACTGGGAGATGTTTCAGTGTCAGATAACAACATTGACGAATACGCTGATTCGGTGTGCGAGTTCATTAGAATGTGCGTTGAAGATGTCGTTCCCATAGCAACGATTAAAACATTCCCTAACCAGAAACCGTGGATTGATGGCAGCATTTGTGTGAAACGAAAGCGCGAAATCACTGCTTTGACCAGGGCAAGGTGTCTGGTAACATGACTGAATACAAACGGTGCAGCTATTCCTCTCCAAGGCTATTAAACAAGCTAAGCGTCAGTACAGAGACAAAGTAGAATCTCCAATTCAACGGCTCAGACACAAGAGGCATGTGGCAGGGTCTGCAGTCAATCACGGACTACAGGGAAGAAATCCAGCCCAGTCACGGACCAGGATGTCTTGCTCCCAGGCAGACTAAATAACTTTTTGCCCGCTTTGAGGACAATACAGTGCCACTGACACGGCCTGCAATGAAAACATGGTCTCTCCTTCACTGCAGCCGAGGTGAGTAAGACATTTAAACGTGTTAACCTCGCAAGGCTGCAGGCCCCGAAGGCATCCCCAGCCGCGCCCTCAGAGCATGCGCCACCAGCTGGCAGTTGTGTTTACGGACATATTCAATCAATCCCTATACCAGTCTGCTGTTCCACATGCTTCAAGAGGGCCACCATTGTTCCTGTTCCCAAGAAAGCTAAGGTAGCTGGAGCTAAACGACTACCGCCCCCCGTAGCACTCACATCCGTCATCATGAAGTGCTTTGAGACTCAAGGACCATATCACTCCACCCTACCTGACACCTCTAGACCTGTTCTAATCCTATCCAAATAGGTCCACAGACGATGCAATCTCAACCACACACTGCACACTGCCCTAACCCATCTGGACAAGAGGAATACCTATGTGAGAATGCTGTTCATCGACTACAGCTCGGCATTCAACACCATAGTACCCTCCAAGCTCGTCATCAAGCTGGGACCCTGGGTCTTAATTCCGCCCTGTGCAACTGGGTGCTGGACTTCCTGACGGGCCGCCCCAGGTGGTGAGGGTAGGCAACAACATCTCCTCCCGCTGATCCTCAACACTGGGGCCCCACAAGGGTGCGTTCTGAGCCCTCTCCTGCTCCTGTTCACCCACGCTGCGCATTGGCCACGCACGCCCAACTCAATCATCAAGTTCTGAGGTCTGCACAACGTATCACAACGCATCACCGGGGGGCAAACTACCTGCCCTCCAGGACACCTACACCACCCGATGTTACAGGAAGGCCATAAAGATCATCAAGGACATCAACCACCCGAGCCACTGCCTGTTCACCCCGCTATCATCCAGAAGGCGAGGTCAGTACAGGTGCATCAAAGCTGGGACCGAGAGACTGAAAAACAGCTTCTATCTC
>NW_024606583.1:0-9622 GCF_018296145.1 Oncorhynchus tshawytscha | reverse complement strand
TTGTCCTTGTCTGGACAGAAAGAACACCGGTGCTCTGGTAATACACCAAATCCAATCAGCTTTCTGAAGGTTTCATCTCAGCTTTGCCTCATTTCATGTGAAAATGTACAAAATGTCACAGAAAGAGATTTGGAGGGAGAGATAGAAAGAGAGAGGTTCAATAAACTACAGGTGATTGTTGAAATATACAACACTGGTGCTCATTTAAATATTTTAACTGTTATTTGATGTGCATGGAGCAATAATGGGTTTCACCTCAGTAATTATCCTCATAAATAGAATAATGTCTGGGTGTCAAAATGTGGTCACCTTGACAACAAGATGTTTGTGGTGGGTCAAAATAGAGTCATAAATGAAAGGGAGATACCTAGTTAGTTGTACAACTGAATGCCTTCAACTGAAATGTGTCTTCCACAATTAACCCAACCACTCAGAATCAGAGAGGTGCGGGGGGCTGCCTTAATTGACTTCCACGTCTTCAGCGCCCATGAAACTGCCTTGCTCCGGGGCAGATCTTTACCTTGTCAGCTCTGAGATTTGATCCAGCAACCTTTTGTTTAGTGGTCCAACACTCTAACCACTATGCTACCTGCATTTTAAATTAATAATTTTAGTCCTCTGTATATTTTCTATGTAAGTTATCAGATAATTAAGTATCATCTCTGCGTTGTGCTAATGGGCTCGATCTCCAATTGGCCACACAACATTCCATTCATCTATTCACATGGAATAATTAAGCGTTAGCTTGGTTTACCCCTAATTAAGTAATATTCACCCCTGGATAATCTGTATGTTAAACTGGTTCGGACTCTCCAGTCCAATTATACTGTTAATCTGGCCAACTAAATGAATCACTGACTATGCTGTAAATGCAATGCAATGCAGTTTTCCCCTATATGTGAAAATGCTTTAAGCACCTGGAAAAGTGCTATATACCAAAACCATTAGTTCAAATTTAATTGCGAGGAGATTAATATCAGCCAGTGACGTTTTAGAGCAGTGCATCATATAAATAAATGCCTCATCATGGCAGGGCAAAACATGGCCACGGTGACCCAAGATTATCTTACTGTTGCATCAGAGGCCTGACCTTGCCTGGTTACATAATTTGTTAAACTGACACAGGAATTTTTGCACCTGTGTGGGGCACTAAAAGGTAAATGATAGAAAACCTGCACACGGTTGAAGGAATAGGATAATGGGTCAAAAGGGAAGCTTAAGAATGTCATCTCTAGGATACGTAAATGTAAAGAGTCCTCCATGTCTATGAAGTCGTGGGGTGGTTAAATTATGTATCACATTTTAAGGTATGACCCAGGTGCAGACAGTGTTGAAGAAACAGAAGTTTATTATTTTAACAGGGGCTGGCAAAGGACAGGTCAAGGCAGGCAGGGGTCAATAATCCAGACAGGGTGTATGGCACCGGAACAGCAGGAGTCAGGTCAGGCAGAGGTCGGTAATCCAGAGAGGAGGCAAAGATGCAGACAGGCTCAGGGTCAGGGCAGGCAGGAATGGTCAAAACTGTGAAAATAGAAAACAGGGACTAGAGTAAAGACAGGAGCAAGGGAAAACGCTGGTAGGTTAGAACGAATAAAACAAACTGGCACAGACAGACAGAAAACACAGGTATACAGTTGAAGTCAGACATTTACCTACACCTTAGCCAAATATATTTAAACTCAGTTTTTCACAATTCCTAACATTTAATCCTTGAAAAATACCCTGTCTTGGGTCAGATAGGATCACCCCTTTATTTTAAGAATGTGAAATTTTGGAATAATAGTAGAGAGAATGTTTGATTTAAAATGCTATTCCTTTCATCACAATCCTAGTGGGTCAGAAGATTACATACATTCAATTAGTATTTGGTAGCATTGCCTTTAAATTGTTTAACTGGGTCAAACGTTTTGGGTAGCCTTCCACAAGCTTCCCACAATAAATTGGGTGAACTTTGGCCCATTCCTCCTGACAGAACTGGTGTAACTGAGTCAGGTTTGTAGGCCTCCTTGCTTGCACACACTTTTTCAGTTCTGCCCACAAATGTTCGCTAGGATTGAGGTCAGGGCTTTGTGATGGCCACTCCAATACCTTGACTTTGTTGTCCTTAATCCATTCTGCCACAACTTTGGTGTATGCTTGGGGTCATCGTCCATTTGAAAGACACATTTGCGACCAAGCTTTAACTTCCTGACTGATGTCTTGAGATGTTGCTTCAATATATCCACGTAATTTTCCCATCTCATGATGCAATAAATTTAGTGAAGTGCATCAGTCCCTCCTGCAGCAAAGCACCCCCACAACATGATGCTGCCACCCTACGCTTCACGGTTGGGATGGTGTTCTTCGGCTTGCAAGCGTCCCCCTTTTCCCTCCAAACATAACGATGATCATTATGGCCAAACAGTTTTTGTTTCATCAGACCAGAGGACATTTCTACAAAAAGTACAATCTTTGTCCCCATGTGCAGTTGCAAACCGTAATCTGGCTTTTCTATGGTGGTTTTGGAGCAGTGGCTTCTTCCTTGCTGAGCGGCCTTTCAGGTTATGTCGATATAGGACTCGTTTTTACCGTGGATATAGATACTTTTGTACCTGTTTCCTCCAGCATCTTCACAAGGTACTTTGCTGTTGTTCTGGGATTGATTTGCACATTTCGCACCAAAGTATGTTCATCTCTAGGAGACAGAATGCGTCTCTTCCTGAGCGGTAAGACGGTTGTGTGGTCCCATGGTGTTTATACTTGTATACTATTGTTTGTACAGATGAACGTTGTACCTTTAGGTGTTTGGAAATTGCTCCCAAGGATGAATCAAACTTGTGGAGGTCTACAATTTTTTTTCTGAGGTCTTGGCTGATATCTTTTGAAATCAGATTTCTTTTGAAATACATCCACAGGTACACCTCCAATTGACTTAAATGATGTCAATCAGAAGCTTCTAAAGCCATGACATAATTTTCTGTAATTTTCCAAGTTGTTTAAAGGCACAGTCAACTTAGTGTATGTAAACGTCCGACCCACTGGAATACAGTGAATTGGAAACAGGAGACAAAGGGCTGTGAGATATGGTTTAATTCTAGACACAGGAAAGGTAGAAAGTATACAGAGGGTACGGGGCAACAGAGGACAAACAGCAGAGGGCCTAATGACCTTGGAGCGGGTGGGAAAGGTCTCAGCTTCAGTGGTGTAGACGCGGGGCTTTAGGTGCATACCAGCGCATCTGGCTTGACCTTATTGGATACCTTTCGGTGGTGTGGAAGCGAAGTGGCCCGGGCCTTAGTGAACCCCTCCTGGAGGTCCTGGTACTCCGGCTGGCGGAGAGGTCCGGGGCAATTTCCATGCCCCCAGGAAGATGTCCCAGGGCAGGCAAAGCTGACTTCAGGCAATGAGTGTGGCAGAACAGGCTCCAGCCCACAATGGCACCTGTAGACCAGTCAATCAAGGGATTGTGTCACAGGAGCCAAGAGAATCCCAATACCACAGGAACCTGCCGAGACTAATTTCGCAGGAATTGGATCATCTCGCTGTGGTTTCCTGACACTCGTAGCTTGATGGGGATGATATGGTGGGTAACCAGGCCTACAGAACGTCCGTCCAGTGCTCTAACATCCATGGGAATGGAAAGAGGTTGAGTGGGGTGCCCAACTTGACGCCAGGGTGACGTCCATAAGACTCATATCGGCCCCCGAGTCAATGAGTATCTGGAGTGACTTGGACTGGTCCCCCCACCACAGAGTGGCATGGAGAGGGGGGCGAGTAACGGGAGAAGCAAAATTGTGCTTAAGACCCACCATAGTACTCATTACTACAAAAGAGATAGGTCTCCTGAAGGGAAAGGTAGACACATAATGACTGGCAGTACCACAATACAGACACCTCTGGGTGTTAAGTCTGCGTACGCGTTCGGCTGGAGACAGCCTAGCCCTGCCGAGTTGCATCGAGTCAAAAAGAGGTAAATCGTAAGTCTTCGGAGGCTCTTGGAGGAATGTAGGTAAACTCGGATCCTCCCAGGGGCTTCTGGAGTTCATGAGATGCAAAGTGGAATCCTTGAGTGAGCGATTGGGACTGCATTCAGAACTCTTCTCCCTCCTACGCTCGCGTAGCTGTCCATCGATCCGGATGGTTAAGGCGATGAGTGAGTCGAGATCCATTGGTAGTTCCTGGGGTGCAAGCTTGTCCTTTACTTCCTCCAATTACTTCCTAATTCCAGCCTCCAGACTGTGTAAGGGCTATTTGACCAAGAAGTAGAGTGATGAAGAGCTGAATCAGATGACCTGGCCTCCACAATCACCCGACCTCAATCCAATTGAGATGGTTTGGGATGACTTGGACTGCAGAGTGAAGGAAAAGCAGCCAAGAAATCAAATCAAATCAAATCAAATCAAATCAAATTTTATTTGTCACATACACATGGTTAGCAGATGTTAATGCGAGTGTAGCGAAATGCTTGTGCTTCTAGTTCCGACAATGCAGTAATAACGAGCAAGTAATCTAACTAACAATTCCAAAAAAAACTACTGTCATACACAGTGTAAGGGGATAAAGAATATGTACATAAGGATATATGAATGAGTGATGGTACAGAGCAGCATAGGCAAGATACAGTAGATGATATCGAGTACAGTATATACATATGAGATAAGTATGTAAACCAAGTGGCATAGTTAAAGTGGCTAGTGATACATGTATTACATAAGGATGCAGTCGATGATATAGAGTACAGTATCAACGTATGCATATGAGATGAACAATGTAGGGTAAGTAACATTATATAAGGTAGCATTGTTTAAAGTGGCTAGTGATATATTTACATCATTTCCCATCGATTCCCATGATTAAAGTGGCTGGAGTAGAGTCAGTGTCATTGACAGTGTGTTGGCAGTAGCCACTCAATGTTAGTGGTGGCTGTTTAACAGTCTGATGGCCTTGAGATAGAAGCTGTTTTTCAGTCTCTCGGTCCCAGCTTTGATGCACCTGTACTGACCTCGCCTTCTGGATGGCAGCGGGGTGAACAGGCAGTGGCTCGGGTGGTTGATGTCCTTGATGATCTTTATGGCCTTCCTGTAGCATCGGGTGGTGTAGGTGTCCTGGAGGGCAGGTAGTTTGCCCCCGGTGATGCGTTGTGCAGACCTCACTACCCTCTGGAGAGCCTTACGGTTGAGGGCGGTGCAGTTGCCATACCAGGCGGTGATACAGCCCGCCAGGATGCTCTCGATTGTGCATCTATAGAAGTTTGTGAGTGCTTTTGGTGACAAGCCGAATTTCTTCAGCCTCCTGAGGTTGAAGAGCGCTGCTGCGCCTTCCTCACGATGCTGTCTGTGTGAGTGGACCAATTCAGTTTGTCTGTGATGTGTATGCCGAGGAACTTAAAACTTGCTACCCTCTCCACTACTGTTCCATCGATGTGGATGGGGGTGTTCCCTCTGCTGTTTCCTGAAGTCCACAATCATCTCCTTAGTTTTGTTGACGTTGAGTGTGAGGTTATTTTCCTGACACCACACTCCGAGGGCCCTCACCTCCTCCCTGTAGGCCGTCTCGTCGTTGTTGGTAATCAAGCCTACCACTGTTGTGTCGTCCGCAAACTTGATGATTGAGTTGGAGCGTGCATGGCCACGCAGTCGTGGGTGAACAGGGAGTACAGGAGAGGGCTCAGAACGCACCCTTGTGGGGCCCCAGTGTTGAGGATCAGCGGGGAGGAGATGTTGTTGCCTACCCTCACCACCTGGGGGCGGCCCGTCAGGAAGTCAGTACCCAGTTGCACAGGGGCGGGGTCGAGACCCAGGGTCTCGAGCTTGATGACGAGCTTGGAGGGTACTATGGTGTTGAATGCCGAGCTGTAGTCGATGAACAGCATTCTCACATAGGTATTCCTCTTGTCCAGATGGGTTAGGGCAGTGTGCAGTGTGGTTGAGATTGCATCGTCTGTGGACCTATTTGGGCGGTAAGCAAATTGGAGTGGGTCAAGGGTGTCAGGT
Source organism: Oncorhynchus tshawytscha (assembly GCF_018296145.1). Lineage (NCBI taxonomy): Eukaryota > Metazoa > Chordata > Actinopteri > Salmoniformes > Salmonidae > Oncorhynchus > Oncorhynchus tshawytscha. The sequence goes on along the minus strand of NW_024606583.1, from coordinate 3,650 downwards.
AGGGTGGAGGTGATATGGTCCTTGACTAGTCTCTCAAAGCACTTCATGATGACGGATGTGAGTGCTACGGGGCGGTAGTCGTTTAGCTCAGTTACCTTAGCTTTCTTGGGAACAGGAACAATGGTGGCCCTCTTGAAGCATGTGGGAACAGCAGACTGGTATAGGGATTGATTGAATATGTCCGTAAACACACCGGCCAGCTGGTCTGCGCATGCTCTGAGGGCGCGGCTGGGGATGCCGTCTGGGCCTGCAGCCTTGCGAGGGTTAACACGTTTAAATGTCTTACTCACTTCGGCTGCAGTGAAGGAGAGACCGCATGTTTCCGTTGCAGGCCGTGTCAGTGGCACTGTATTGTCCTCAAAGCGGGCAAAAAAGTTATTTAGTCTGCCTGGGAGCAAGACATCCTGGTCCGTGACTGGGCTGGGTTTCTTCCTGTAGTCCGTGATTGACTGTAGACCCTGCCACATACCTCTTGTGTCTGAGCCGTTGAATTGAGATTCTACTTTGTCTCTGTACTGGCGCTTAGCTTGTTTGATAGCCTTGCGGAGGGAATAGCTGCACTGTTTGTATTCAGCCATGTTACCAGACACCTTGCCCTGATTAAAAGCAGTGGTTCGTGCCTTCAGTTTCACACGAATGCTGCCATCAATCCACGGTTTCTGGTTAGGGAATGTTTTAATCGTTGCTATGGGAACGACATCTTCAACGCACGTTCTAATGAACTCGCACACCGTATCAGCGTATTCGTCAATGTTGTTGTCTGACGCAATACGAAACATCTCCCAGTCCACGTGATGGAAGCAGTCTTGGAGTGTGGAGTCAGCTTGGTCGGACCAGCGTTGGACAGACCTCAGCGTGGGAGCTTCTTGTTTTAGTTTCTGTCTGTAGGCAGGGATCAACAAAATGGAGTCGTGGTCAGCTTTTCCGAAAGGGGGCGGGGCAGGGCCTTATATGCGTCGCGGAAGTTAGAGTAACAATGATCCAGGGTCTTTCCACACCTGGTTGCGCAATCGATATGCTGATAAAATTTAGGGAGTCTTGTTTTCAGATTAGCCTTGTTAAAATCCCCAGCTACAATGAATGCAGCCTCCGGATAAATCGTTTCCAGTTTGCAGAGAGTTAAATAAAGTTCGTTCAGAGCCATCGATGTGTCTGCTTGGGGGGGGATATATACGGCTGTGATTATAATCGAAGAGAATTCTCTTGGTAGATAATGCGGTCTACATTTGATTGTGAGGAATTCTAAATCAGGTGAACAGAAGGATTTGAGTTCCTGTATGTTTCTTTCATCACACCATGTCACGTTGGCCATAAGACCCCGCCCCTCTTCTTACCAGAAAGATGTTTGTTTCTGTCGGCGCGATGCGTGGAGAAACCCGCTGGCTGCACCGCTTCGGATTGCGTCTCTCCACAAGTGCTCTCCACAAGTGCTCAGCATATGTGGGAACTCCTTCAAGGCTGTTGGAAAAGCATTCCAGGTGAAGCTGGTTGAGAGAATGCCAAGTGTGTGCATAGTTGTCAAGGAAAAGGGTGGCTACTTTGAAGAATCTCAAATATAAAATGTATTTTGTTTTGTTCAACACTTTTTGGGTTACTACATGATTCCATATGTGTTACTTCATAGTTCACTATTATTCACTATTATTCTACAATGTAAAACTTTTGACTGGAACTGTGTGTTTTTAAAAAGGCAGTAAATGAGGCTGAATTAACTGTTTCGCTGCCAGACAAGGCCTCGCTGACAGCCAGTTGTAGCGGTAATAAGGATTCACTCCATGCTGCTGAAAAGGAAGCTCTGCTGTCGAGACATCTTTATGTGGGCCTTCCAGTTTGTGGGAACTATTTACCACTGTTATAGTGTAATGTATGTATTGTTTAGTGTTGTGTAGTGGCTTTGCTGGCGTGCATAAAAAAACAAACAAAAAATATTTTTGGATTTATATGCTAACATCGCCACTGCAAATAAACAATCTATGTAGCCCAACATAGATTTCAGCACCCAAAGAAAAGCTTCCAGTTACACAGGGTAAACATAGGTACAAGGTAGGCATTAATAATGCCAGTATCAGGTATGAAGGTAAGACCCCGATGCAGACAACGTTGAATTAACAATGGTTTAATAATCCAGGGGCTGGCAATAGACAGGTCAAGGCAGGCAGGGGTCAGTAAAACCAGAGGTGAGGCAATGATAGTAGACAGCAAGCAGGGTCAGGGTAGGCAGAGGTCAATAATCCAGAGGTGGGGCAAAGGTACAGGTCGGCAGGCAAGCTCAGGGGCAGGCAGAGTGGTCAGGCAGGCGGGCTCAGAGTCAGGACAGGCAAGGGTCAAAACCAGGAGGGCGAGAAAAAGCGAGACTGGGAAACAAAAACGCAGGTTGACTTGACAAACAAGACGAACTGGTACCAGAGAACACAGGTATAAATACACAGGGGATAATGGGAAACATGGGTGACACCTTGAGGGGGTTGGAGACAATCACAAAGACGGGTGAAACCGATCAGGGTGTGACAGCCAGGTTCAGAACAACAGGGAAGTGCAAAATCGGAAATCTCTGACTTTTGTCTTCAGTGTGTTCAAGACAACTGGGAACTCTGAAAAAAACGGGCTTGACTGGGAAAAATCATTTGAAAGGACATCCAACTCGGAATTTCAAGTCGGAAACTCAGGCATCTTTCTAGAGCTACAACTTTTCGACCTGAAGATCACTGAAGTCATGATTTGTTCTTGTTTTTTTTTTAGTTCCCAGTTGTTTTGAAAGCACCATAATATTAATAATGACTTGATTGATAGTGACTCAATGTTGTCTGTGGTACACTTTTCCGACACTTCTCGCATCTCAGTAGAGATGAACAGTGCCATTAGAAAGTATTTTCACCCCTTTACTTTATTTTGTTGTGTTACAAAGTGGGATGAAATGGATTTAATTGTCATTTTTTGTCAGCGATCTACACAAAATACTCTAATGTGAAAGTGGAAATAATTATGAAAAATAAAACACTAATATATCTTGATTAGATTCAATACAATTAGTATTCAACACCCTGAGTCAATACATGTTTGAATCACCTTTGGCAGCAATCACAGCTGTGAGTCTTTCTGGGTAAGTCTGTAAGAGCTTTGCACACTTGGATTGTACAATATTTGCTCATCAATCTTGCTGAATTTCTTAAAGCTCTGTCAAGTTGGGTGTTGATTATTGCTAGACTGCCATTTTCAATTCTTGCCATATATTTTCAAGCCCGATTTAAGTCAAAACTGCAGCTAGGCCACCTTAGTAAGCGACTCCAGTCTATATTTGGCCATGTGTTTTAGGTTATTGTCCTGTTAAAAGTTAAATCAATCTCCTAGTGTCTGTTGGAAAGAAGACTGAACCAGGTTTTCCTCTAGGACTTTGCCTGTGCTTAGCTCTATTCCATATATTTTATCATAATAAACTCCCTAGTCCTTGCCAATGATTCGCATACTCATATCATGACACAGCCACCAAAATTCTTGACAATATGAAGTGGTTCTCAGTAATGTGTTGTGTTGGATTTGCCCCAAACATAACACGCTTTTATTCAGGGCATAATGTTAATTTCTTTGCCAGATGTTTTACTTTAGTACCTTATTGCAAACAGGATGCATGTTTTGGCATATTTTTATTCTGT
>NW_024606582.1:0-9615 GCF_018296145.1 Oncorhynchus tshawytscha | reverse complement strand
TATACATTATATACATTACATAGAGATATATACATTACATACAGATATATACATTACATACAGATATATACATTACATAGAGATATATACATTACATACAGATATATACATTACATACAGATATATACATTACATACAGATATATACATTATATATATACATTACATACAGATATATACATTACATACAGATATATACATTACATACATATATACATTATATACATTACATACAGATATATACATTACATACAGATATATACATTACATACATTACATAGAGATATATACATTACATAGAGATATATACATTACATAGAGATATATACATTACATAGAGATATATACATTACATACAGATATATTACATACATTACATACAGATATATACATTACATACAGATATATACATTACATAGAGATATATACATTACATACATTACATACAGATACATACATTATATACATTACATACAGATATATACATTACATACAGATATATACATTACATAGAGATATATACATTACATACAGATATATACATTACATACAGAGATATATACATTACATAGAGATATATACATTACATACAGATATATACATTACATACAGATATATACATTACATACAGATATATATACATTATATACATTACATAGAGATATATACATTACATACAGATATATACATTATATACATTACATAGAGATATATACATTACATAGAGATATATACATTACATAGAGATATATACATTTACATAGAGATATATACATTACATAGAGATATATACATTACATATATACATTACATACAGATATATACATTACATACAGATATATACATTACATTACAGATATATACATTACATACATTACATACAGATATATACATACATTACATAGAGATATATACATTACATACAGATATATACATTACATAGAGATATATACATTACATACAGATATATACATTACATACAGATATATACATTACATAGAGATATATACATTACATACAGATATATACATTACATACAGATATATACATTACATACAGATATATACATTACATACAGATATATACATTATATACATTACATACAAGAGATATCTATACAGAGAGAGGTAGAGAGAGAGAGGTAGAGAGAGAGAGATAGATACAGAGAGGTAGAGAGATAGAGAGATAGAGATATCTATACAGAGAGAGAGAGATATCTATACAGAGAGAGGTAGAGAGAGAGAGAGAGAGAGATAGATAGAGAGAGAGAGGTAGAGCGATAGATAGAGAGATATCTATACAGAGAGAGAGAGAGAGAGAGAGATAGAGAGAGAGGTAGAGAGATAGATAGAGAGAGATATCTATACAGAGAGAGAGAGAGATATCTATACAGAGAGGTAGAGAGAGAGAGATAGAGAGAGAGAGATAGAGAGAGAGAGGTAGATAGATAGAGAGAGATATCTATACAGAGAGAGAGAGAGATATCTATACAGAGAGAGAGAGAGAGAGATATAGAGAGAGAGAGATAGATAGAGAGAGATATCTATACAGAGAGAGGTAGAGAGAGTGAGAGATAGAAAGATAGACCACTGTGACTGACCCAAACTTAAGGAAAGCTTTGACTATGTACAGACTCAGTGAGCATAGCCTTGCTATTGAGAAAGGCCGTAGGCAGACATGGCTCTCAAGAGAAGACAGGCTATGTGCTCACTGCCCACAAAATCAGGTGGAAACTGAGCTGCACTTCCTAACCTCCTGCCCAATGTATGACCATATTAGAGAGACATATTTCCTCAGATTACACAGATCCACAAAGAATTTGAAAAAAAACCCCACTTTGATCAACTCCCATATCTACTGGGTGAAATACCACAGTGTGCCATCACAGCAGCAAGATGTGTGACCTGTTGCCACAAGAAAAGGTCAACCAGTGAAGAACAAACACCATTGTAAATACAACCCATATTTATGTTTATTTATTTTCCCTTGTGTACTTTAACCATTTGTACATCATTGCAACACTGTATAAAAATGTAATGACATTTGTAATGTCTTTATTGTTTTGAAACTTCTGTATGTGTGATGTCTACTGTTAATTTCTATTGTTTATTTCACTTTTGTATATTATCAACCTCACTTGCTTTGGCAATGTTACATGTTTCCCATGCCAATACAGCCCCTTGAATTGAATTGAGAGATATATATATATATGCTGTACATATAGAGAGAGAGATGACAGAGCGAGAGACAGTAGCAGGAGAGGGGGAGAGAGAGACTGTAGCTTCAGAGTGAGAGAGAGGGAGAGAGAGCGAGAGAGAGAGACATAGACTGTAGCTTCAGAGAGAGAGAGAGAGGACAGAGACTGTAGCTTCAGAGAGAGAGAGAGGGACAGAGACTGTAGCTTCAGAGAGAGAGAGAGACAGAGACTGTAGCTTCAGAGAGAGAGAGAGAGAGAGACAGAGACTGTAGCTTCAGAGAGAGAGAGACAGAGACTAGCTTCAGAGAGAGAGAGAGGGACAGAGACTGTAGCTTCAGAGAGAGAGAGAGAGGGACAGAGACTGTAGCTTCAGAGAGAGAGAGAGAGGGACAGAGACTGTAGCTTCAGAGAGAGAGAGAGGGACAGAGACTGTAGCTTCAGAGAGAGAGAGAGAGAGGGACAGAGACAGTAGCTTCAGAGAGAGAGAGAGAGGGACAGAGACAGTAGCTTCAGAGAGAGAGAGAGAGGACAGAGACTGTAGCTTCAGAGAGAGAGAGAGGGACAGAGACAGTAGCTTCAGAAAGAGGGACAGAGACAGTAGCTTCAGAGAGAGAGAGAGGGACAGAGACTGTAGCTTCAGAGAGAGAGAGAGAGGGACAGAGACAGTAGCTTCAGAGAGAGAGAGAGGGACAGAGACAGTAGCTTCAGAGAGAGGGACAGAGACAGTAGCTTCAGAGAGAGGACAGAGACAGTAGCTTCAGAGAGAGGGACAGAGACTGTAGCTTCAGAGAGAGAGAGAGGGGACAGAGACTGTAGCTTCAGAGAGAGAGAGAGAGGGACAGAGACAGTAGCTTCAGAGAGAGAGAGGGACAGAGACTGTAACTTCAGAGAGAGAGAGAGAGAGAGAGAGACTGTAGCTTCAGAGAGAGAGAGAGGGACAGAGACAGTAGCTTCAGAGAGAGGGACAGAGACTGTAGCTTCACAGAGAGAGAGAGGGACAGAGACTGTAGCTTCAGAGAGAGAGAGAGAGAGACTGTAGCTTCAGAGAGAGGGACAGAGACAGTAGCTTCAGAGAGAGGGACAGAGACTGTAGCTTCAGAGAGAGAGAGAGGAGGGACAGAGACTGTAGCTTCAGAGAGAGAGAGAGAGAGGGACAGAGACTGTAGCTTCAGAGAGAGAGAGAGAGAGAGGGACAGAGACTGTAGCTTCAGAGAGAGAGAGAGAGACTGTAGCTTCAGAGAGAGAGAGAGAGGGACAGAGACAGTAGCTTCAGAGAGAGGGACAGAGACTGTAGCTTCACAGAGAGAGAGAGAGGGACAGAGACTGTAGCTTCAGAGAGAGAGAGAGAGGGGACAGAGACAGTAGCTTCAGAGAGAGAGAGAGGGACAGAGACAGTAGCTTCAGAGAGAGAGAGAGAGAGAGAGAGAGAGAGAGAGAGACTGTAGCTTCAGAGAGAGAGAGAGAGACAGAGACAGTAGCTTCAGAGAGAGGGACAGAGACTGTAGCTTCACAGAGAGAGAGAGAGGGGACAGAGACTGTAGCTTCAGAGAGAGAGAGAGAGAGGGAAAGAGACAGTAGCTTCAGAGAGAGAGAGAGAGGGACAGAGACAGTAGCTTCAGAGAGAGAGAGAGAGACTGTAGCTTCAGAGAGAGAGAGAGAGAGGGACAGAGACAGTAGCTTCAGAGAGAGAGAGACTGTAGCTTCAGAGAGAGAGAGAGGGACAGAGACAGTAGCTTCAGAGAGACAGAGAGAGAGAGAGAGACAGTAGCTTCAGAGAGAGAGAGAGAGGGACAGAGACTGTAGCTTCAGAGAGAGAGAGAGAGAGGGACAGAGACAGTAGCTTCAGAGAGACAGAGAGAGAGACAGAGACAGTAGCTTCAGAGAGAGAGAGAGAGGGACAGAGACTGTAGCTTCAGAGAGAGAGAGAGAGAAAGATGAACAGATGAAATGGAAAGGTAGGCATAGAGACAGAACAGATACAATCAGAGGGAAAAGATGAAAACAAGCTTTGAAGTGTAGCAGGTGAACATGTCGCCTCCGGTTTGATTGTGTGCGTGTAGGGGGCTATAAACAAGATTTATGTGGGCAGGCTGTGTGCTTTTGAAGAGAGCGGGTAGCGTGGGGTTCCCTATATTTGTGTGTGTGTGTGTGTGTGTGTAGAGGAGCTGGCTGGTTACAAGAAAGATACGTCGATTTCGGACGTTTGAAAAGGTTCTGAGGACGTCGATATACTGTATATGCTTTCCTCAGTGCTCACCAAGAAAACAACACCACAGCACTGGGCCTGACCTCACGAGGCTCAGAGTCAGAGAACACTACTGATACCACTGTACCACAGCACTGGGCCTGACCTCACGAGGCTCAGAGTCAGAGAACACTACTGATACCACTGTAGCACAGCACTGGGCCTGGCCTCACGAGGCTCAGAGTCAGAGAACACTACTGATACCACTGTAGCACAGCACTGGGCCTGACCTCACGAGGCTCAGAGTCAGAGAACACTACTGATACCACTGTACCACAGCACTGGGCCTGACCTCACGAGGCTCAGAGTCAGAGAACACTACTGATACCACTGTAGCACAGCACTGGGCCTGGCCTCACGAGGCTCAGAGTCAGAGAACACTACTAATACCACTGTAGCACAGCACTGGGCCTGACCTCACGAGGCTCAGAGTCAGAGAACACTACTGATACCACTGTACCACAGCACTGGGCCTGGCCTCACGAGGCTCAGAGTCAGAGAACACTACTAATACCACTGTAGCACAGCACTGGGCCTGACCTCACGAGGCTCAGAGAACACTACTGATACCACTGTACCACAGCACTGGGCCTGACCTCACGAGGCTCAGAGTCAGAGAACACTACTGATACCACTGTACCACAGCACTGGGCCTGACCTCACGAGGCTCAGAGTCAGAGAACACTACTGATACCACTGTAGCACAGCACTGGGCCTGACCTCACGAGGCTCAGAGAACACTACTGATACCACTGTACCACAGCACTGGGCCTGACCTCACGAGGCTCAGAGTCAGAGAACACTACTAATACCACTGTAGCACAGCACTGGGCCTGGCCTCACGAGGCTCAGAGAACACTACTGATACCACTGTACCACAGCACTGGGCCTGACCTCACGAGGCTCAGAGTCAGAGAACACTACTAATACCACTGTACCACAGCACTGGGCCTGACCTCACGAGGCTCAGAGTCAGAGAACACTACTAATACCACTGTACCACAGCACTGGGCCTGACCTCACGAGGCTCAGAGTCAGAGAACACTACTGATACCACTGTACCACAGCACTGGGCCTGACCTCACGAGGCTCAGAGAACACTACTGATACCACTGTACCACAGCACTGGGCCTGACCTAACGAGGCTCAGAGAACACTACTGATACCACTGTACCACAGCACTGGGCCTGATCTCACGAGGCTCAGAGTCAGAGAACACTACTGATACCACTGTAGCACAGCACTGGGCCTGACCTCACGAGGCTCAGAGTCAGAGAACACTACTAATACCACTGTACCGCAGCACTGGGCCTGGCCTCACGAGGCTCAGAGTCAGAGAACACTACTGATACCACTGTAGCACAGCACTGGGCCTGACCTCACGAGGCTCAGAGTCAGAGAACACTACTGATACCACTGTAGCACAGCACTGGGCCTGACCTCACGAGGCTCAGAGTCAGAGAACACTACTGATACCACTGTACCACAGCACTGGGCCTGACCTCACGAGGCTCAGAGTCAGAGAACACTACTGATACCACTGTACCACAGCACTGGGCCTGACCTCACGAGGCTCAGAGTCAGAGAACACTACTGATACCACTGTACCACAGCACTGGGCCTGACCTCACGAGGCTCAGAGTCAGAGAACACTACTGATACCACTGTAGCACAGCACTGGGCCTGACCTCATGAGGCTCAGAGTCAGAGAACACTACTGATACCACTGTACCACAGCACTGGGCCTGACCTCACGAGGCTCAGAGTCAGAGAACACTACTGATACCACTGTACCACAGCACTGGGCCTGACCTCACGAGGCTCAGAGTCAGAGAACACTACTGATACCACTGTACCACAGCACTGGGCCTGACCTCACGAGGCTCAGAGTCAGAGAACACTACTAATACCACTGTACCACAGCACTGGGCCTGACCTCACGAGGCTCAGAGTCAGAGAACACTACTGATACCACTGTACCACAGCACTGGGCCTGACCTCACGAGGCTCAGAGTCAGAGAACACTACTGATACCACTGTAGCACAGCACTGGGCCTGACCTCACGAGGCTCAGAGAACACTACTGATACCACTGTACCACAGCACTGGGCCTGACCTCACGAGGCTCAGAGTCAGAGAACACTACTAATACCACTGTACCACAGCACTGGGCCTGACCTCACGAGGCTCAGAGTCAGAGAACACTACTGATACCACTGTAGCACAGCACTGGGCCTGACCTCACGAGGCTCAGAGTCAGAGAACACTACTGATACCACTGTAGCACAGCACTGGGCCTGACCTCACGAGGCTCAGAGAACACTACTGATACCACTGTACCACAGCACTGGGCCTGACCTCACGAGGCTCAGAGAACACTACTGATACCACTGTACCACAGCACTGGGCCTGACCTCACGAGGCTCAGTCAGAGAACACTACTGATACCACTGTAGCACAGCACTGGGCCTGGCCTCACGAGGCTCAGAGAACACTACTGATACCACTGTACCACAGCACTGGGCCTGACCTCACGAGGCTCAGAGAACACTACTGATACCACTGTACCACAGCACTGGGCCTGACCTCACGAGGCTCAGAGTCAGAGAACACTACTGATACCACTGTAGCACAGCACTGGGCCTGACCTCACGAGGCTCAGAGTCAGAGAACACTACTGATACCACTGTAGCACAGCACTGGGCCTGACCTCACGAGGCTCAGAGTCAGAGAACACTACTGATACCACTGTACCACAGCACTGGGCCTGACCTCACGAGGCTCAGAGTCAGAGAACACTACTGATACCACTGTAGCACAGCACTGGGCCTGACCTCACGAGGCTCAGAGTCAGAGAACACTACTGATACCACTGTAGCACAGCACTGGGCCTGACCTCATGAGGCTCAGAGTCAGAGAACACTACTAATACCACTGTACCACAGCACTGGGCCTGACCTCACGAGGCTCAGAGTCAGAGAACACTACTGATACCATTGTAGCACAGCACTGGGCCTGACCTCACGAGGCTCAGAGTCAGAGAACACTACTGATACCACTGTAGCACAGCACTGGGCCTGACCTCACGAGGCTCAGAGTCAGAGAACACTACTAATACCACTGTAGCACAGCACTGGGCCTGACCTCACGAGGCTCAGAGTCAGAGAACACTACTAATACCACTGTAGCACAGCACTGGGCCTGACCTCACGAGGCTCAGAGTCAGAGAACACTACTAATACCACTGTACCACAGCACTGGGCCTGACCTCACGAGGCTCAGAGTCAGAGAACACTACTGATACCACTGTAGCACAGCACTGGGCCTGACCTCACGAGGCTCAGAGTCAGAGAACACTACTGATACCACTGTAGCACAGCACTGGGCCTGACCTCACGAGGCTCAGAGTCAGAGAACACTACTAATACCACTGTAGCACAGCACTGGGCCTGACCTTACGAGGCTCAGAGTCAGAGAACACTACTAATACCACTGTACCACAGCACTGGGCCTGACCTCACGAGGCTCAGAGTCAGAGAACACTACTGATACCACTGTAGCACAGCACTGGGCCTGACCTCACGAGGCTCAGAGTCAGAGAACACTACTGATACCACTGTAGCACAGCACTGGGCCTGACCTCACGAGGCTCAGAGTCAGAGAACACTACTGATACCACTGTACCACAGCACTGGGCCTGACCTCACGAGGCTCAGAGTCAGAGAACACTACTAATACCACTGTAGCACAGCACTGGGCCTGACCTCACGAGGCTCAGAGTCAGAGAACACTACTAATACCACTGTACCACAGCACTGGGCCTGACCTCACGAGGCTCAGAGTCAGAGAACACTACTGATACCACTGTAGCACAGCACTGGGCCTGACCTCACGAGGCTCAGAGTCAGAGAACACTACTGATACCACTGTAGCACAGCACTGGGCCTGACCTCACGAGGCTCAGAGTCAGAGAACACTACTAATACCACTGTACCACAGCACTGGGCCTGACCTCACGAGGCTCAGAGTCAGAGAACACTACTGATACCACTGTAGCACAGCACTGGGCCTGACCTCACAAGGCTCAGAGTCAGAGAACACTACTGATACCACTGTAGCACAGCACTGGGCCTGACCTCACGAGGCTCAGAGTCAGAGAACACTACTGATACCACTGTAGCACAGCACTGGGCCTGACAGTATGACTATAGAGGTCTACTGTACTACCCTGTCACAGATCATTCAGTATGACTATAGAGGTCTACTGTATTACCCTGTCACAGATCATTCAGTATGACTATAGAGGTCTACTGTACTACCCTGTCACAGATTATTCAGTATGACTATAGAGGTCTACTGTACTGTACTACCCTGTCACAGATCATTCAGTATGACTATAGAGGGCTACTGTACTACCCTGTCACAGATCATTCAGTATGACTATAGAGGTCTACTGTATTACCCTGTCACAGATCATTCAGTATGACTATAGAGGTCTACTGTACTACCCTGTCACAGATCATTCAGTATGACTATAGAGGTCTACTGTACTACCCTGTCACAGATCATTCAGTATGACTATAGAGGTCTACTGTACTACCCTGTCACAGATCATTCAGTATGACTATAGAGGTCTACTGTACTACCCTGTCACAGATCATTCAGTATGACTATAGAGGTCTTCACTGTACCCCTGTCACAGATCATTCAGTATGACTATAGAGGTCTACTGTACTTACCCTGTCACAGATCATTCAGTATGACTATAGAGGTCTACTGTACTACAGATCATTCAGTGACTCTACTGTAGACCCTGTCACAGATCATTCAGTATGACTATAGAGGTCTACTGTATTACCCTGTCACAGATCATTCAGTATGACTATAGAGGTCTACTGTACTGTACCCTGTCACAGATCATTCAGTATGACTATAGAGGTCTACTGATCCCTGTCACAGATCATTCAGTATGACTATAGAGGTCTACTGTACTACCCTGTCACAGATCATTCAGTATGACTATAGAGGTCTACTGTATTACCCTGTCACAGATCATTCAGTATGACTATAGAGGTCTACTGTACTACCCTGTCACAGATCATTCAGTATGACTATAGAGGTCTACTGTACTACCCTGTCACAGATCATTCAGTATGACTATAGAGGTCTACTGT
>NW_024606581.1:0-9607 GCF_018296145.1 Oncorhynchus tshawytscha | reverse complement strand
TGGTAGGGTTCTATTACAGTAACACAGTTTGTTTTCCCCATTGAAGGGTTGCTGTGGAGATCCACCATCCAGGCCAGTGCTTTTATTTTCTCTCACTCCTCTAGCTGTGTGTCAACACGCTTTACTAGATCCACTTACTACAATTACTGTAATCTAGTTATTCCTGTGTTTGTGTGTGGGTGTGTGCATGTGTGTGTCTTTGTGCCTTAGTGTGTTCCCTTCAACCTATGGGTGAAAGGGTTTATTTGGGAATGAGCTCCTAGCTATGTCCTTAGACACACACACAGAGCCAGCAAGGTGGAGGAGGAGTGAGGCGTGGGGGTCGAGGGATGAATGAAGGACAGGACAGAATAGCTCTGTGTGTTTACTTTGCTCTGCCCTCGCCTATTCAGCCTGGACATCTGATGAGACAGGGGCGATGGGACCTGCATTATAATCTAGAGACAGAGAGAGAGAGAGAGAGAGCCTCTGGCTCCTGTCCTAGTCAGATTCCCCCTTCTTTCGCAGGTTAGCGTTTTTCAAATCAAATCTAATTGTATTGGTCACATACACATATTTAGCAGTTATTATTGCGGTTGTAGCAAAATGCTTGCGTTCCTAGCTCCAACATTGCAATAGTATCTAACAATTCACAACAATACAACACAAATCTAAAAGTAAAATAATGGAAATATATAAATTCTATATTGAGCAATGTCGGAGTGGCATTGACTAAAATACAGTAGAATAGAATACAGTATATACATGAGATGAATAAAGCAGCAGTATGTAAACATTATTTAAACATGATTAAAGTGACTAATGTTCCATTATTAAAGTGACCAGTGATTCCATGTCTATGTATATTGGGCAGCAGCCTCTAAGGTGCAGGGTTGAGTAACCGGTGGGTGGCCGGCTAGTGATGGCTATTTAACAGTCTGATGGCCTTGAGATAGGAGCTGTTTTTCAGTCTCATCTTTGATGCACCTATACTGACCTCGCCTTCTGGATGACAGCGGGCTGAACAGGCAGTGGCTCGGGTGGTTGTTGTCCTTGATGATCTTTTTGGCCTTCCTGTGACATCAGGTGCTGCAGGTGTCCTGGAGGGCAGGTAGTTTGCCCTTGGTGATGCGTTGGGCAGACCGCACCACCCTCTGGAGAGCCCTGCAGTTGCGGGTGGTGCAGTTGCCAGTTGTGTCATGAACGTCGTCAGGGAAATGACCGGACCAAGGTGCGGCGTGGTGAGCGTACATTTGTTTTTATTATGAATGTCGCCAACAAAAACAAGAAACAACAAAAACAAATGTGAAGCTTACTAGGGCTATACAGGCCACTAACAAAGACAACTACCCACAACTAAGGTGGCAAAACAGGCTGCCTACAGTGGGAACAAGTATTTGATACACTGCCGATTTTGCAGGTTTTCCTGCTTACAAAGCATGTAGAGGTCTGTAATTTTTTTATCATAGGTACACTCTAAAACAAAAATCCAGAAAATCACATTGTATGATTTTAAAGTAATTAATTTCTGAACACAAACAACAAGTGTGCGTTTAAAATTGGAAAGAAACACACACATTTCTTTCCACAGGGCCGTGGGGTGAGACAGGGATGCAGCTTAAGCCCCACCCACTTCAACATGTACAGTTGCAAGAAAAAGTGTGTGAACCCTTTGGAATTACCTTGATTTCTGCATTGATTACTCATAAAATGTGGTCTGATCGTCATTTTAGTCACAATAATAGACAAACACAATCTGACAATTTTTGAAGACTGAGTAATCATTCACAGTGCAGGCTGGAAAAAGTAAGTGAACCTCTGTGTTAACGACTTCTCCAAAAGCTATTTGGAGTCAGGTGTTTCAATTAAGGAGATGAGATTGGAGGTGTGGGTTGCACAGGTGCCCTGTCCTTTAAATAAAGGTACACAAAGCCTGGTTACTGACAAATATGTTCTTCTTCAGAATGATTGGTTAGTGTGAACCATGCCTCAATCCCAACAACTTTCACAGGACCTTAGAAGACGCATTATAGAAATGCACGAAGCTGGTTAAGGATACAAAAGCATTGCTAAAGACCTTGTGTTCATCAATCCACAGTAAGACAAATTGTCTACAAATGGAGAAGATTCAGGACTGTTGCTACTCTCCCTAGGAGTGGGAGTCCTGCGAAGATCACCTGGAAGAGGTAAGAAGGAACCCAAGGGTAATGCAAAAGACCTCCAGAAAACTCTACAAACAACGCAAGTCTGTGTTCATGTGTCCACTATCAGAAAAACACTGAACAACAATGGTGTTCATGGAAGGACACCACAAAGAAACCACTGCTGTCTAAAAAACATTGCGTCATGTCTCAAGTTTGCCCAAGACCATCTGGATGTTCCACAACGCTTCTGGGAAAATGTGCTGTGGACAGATTTTGGGGAAAAATGCACAATGCTATGTGTGGAATATAAAGGGCATTGCACACCAACACCAAAACCTCATCCCAACTGTGAAGCATGGTGGAGGTAGCATCATAGTTTGGGGCTGCTTTGCTGCCTCAGGGCCTGGAAGCCTTGCAATCATTGAGGGAACAATACATTCTAAAATGTATCAAGACAATGTATCAAGACATTTTACAGGAGAATGTCTGGGCAGCAGTCCATGACCTCAAGCTTAAGAGAGGTTGGGTGATGCAACAAGACAATGACCCAAAGCACACAAGTAAATGAACTAAAGAATGGCTGAAAAGGAAGATTTGTGTTTTGGAATGGCCAAGTCAGAGTCCGGACCTTAACCCAATCGAGATGTTGTGGCATAACCTGAAGAGGGCTGTGCAATCAAGACAACCCATAAATATTGATGAACTGAAACAGATTTGTTGGGAGGAATGGTTCAAAATTCCTCCTCAACCTTGTGCAAGTCTTATAAGCAGCTACAGGAAATGTTTGCTGGAGGCTGTTGCTGCTAAATGAGGATCTACAAGTTACTAAATTCAAGGGTTCACTTACTTTTTGCAGCCTGCACTGTGAATGATTACTCAATGTCTTCAATATAAATTTGAAAAGTACAACTGTTTGTGTGTTATTAGTTTAGTCAGATTGTGTTTGTCTCATTGTGACTTAGATGAGGATCTGATAAAGGAATTTATATATTTAAAGTAATGACTAAAGGATTCCACCCTGAAATCATATAATTGTATGAAATGTGTTAGAGTCATAATTTAAGAATGTGTGTGACTAGACCATTGTGTTACTATTTTGTAATATCAGCTGGGTAGAGTTGAGACATTCAAGGCCAACTGAACTGCCAACTTGTGATAACTACTGTTTGCATTTTTGACTTCAGAGCTCTGAATAAAGAACTAACCCTTTGCAGATATTCTGAGACTTTGTCCAAATTATTCTATTAACCAGGGCCTTACAACCACTGGGAATTGGTCAAATCTATAGTGATTGTTATCATCATTGGGATTGAAAATTCTTGTGACAACTTGGTCCTTCGAGCTGGATTTATTGTCAACCACCAAAAGAACGTAGTGGTAAAGCCTTCACCTATTTGATTCATAGCTTTGTATTCATCTGGAACTCCCCTGGGGATGCCAATAGCATCCATCTAGACAGGGCTACTCCCATCCTGGTCAAAATTCCTCCTCTGCCTACTTTGGCCTCCTATAACTAGCCTCTGATGACTAATTCTGATGACTAACTGTTTGCACCAATAATACTGGGGTGCAAGTACCTAACCACCCTTTTGGTAGTTTCTGTTGTATGCGTCCTTTGCTGGTACAAGCCCACCATACATCAGTTATAGGTGTGTGAGGTTAAGAATTTTCTCCTGTGCTTCCAAACCTAAGTCAGTCACATTAACTACCAGACTTACATCCATTAAAATCTCCTAAATTCCTGGTGCCATTCTTGTGTATATAACACTGATACTAAAGTGAACCGAGGTGGGTTGGCAGAGTACTTCAATCTGGCCAACCCGATCCCGATCCCTGCTTTCCTAGGGAATTGTTTAATGTTTACCTTAAATCCTACATCTTGAGGGAGCATTGAACACTTTGACTCCTATTCTGTAAGTCATTCGTCCTTGATGGTCAGTGTATTATATAGTTTGTCTTTAACAAATCTAAAACCTTTAAAAAGTTGGTGCTGTCTCATCTCCATATCTCTCTACTCTCACTCTCGTTGTCTCTGTCTCTCTCTCCTGCCTTTCCCTTTGGTTTTACAGTTTCGGGAAATATGCCCTGGTTTATGACAGCTGGAACAGGGTGCCCTGCAGTCTCTAGCAAAATTGCCAGTTTGATCACAATTGAAACATTTCCAATCGCTTCCTGTCCCTTTACCACTGTCTTTCCCAGGTCTCCTACCCTTGAATCCTCCCTTATGCTGGTCTACAATTACCCCGAGAGTTACTGTTAGATGCTCTGCTCCTTTCTGTTCTTTCTTTTCTATCCCTCCTTTGAGTCTGGCTTATGTATCTGTTTTATAATTTATAATTAATTATAGCTTTTCGACATCTAGACGTCCATCAAATTCGTACTTCACTCTCCATTTTGGGCCGAAATAAATGTTCCTTTTATCATTAGACTCCATATAATTCCAGAACCTCCTTTGAGGATTTACTCCCCATTGTTAATTAACCCTTCTTGTTGTTATCTCCTAGGAATTCAGAATAATTATTTATTTATGACTTTTGATAGAATATTAGGTCTTACACATTAGAGGGAGTTCCCAACTTCCTCAACACCTCTCTGACCTACTCAAATAATTAACCATTAATTCCTCCCTCTCGGAATAGTCAGACCTATTTGTGCGCCTCTGATAGATCTCAACTATCCCCCCTGAAATGTATTTCGACAGGTGATCTATATTCATACAAATTATGTCCCTGACCTACTTTATTGAAACTTATCTATAGAGGTGATTTTTATCGAATATTAGGTCTCACATGTGAGCGGATTATCGTTTTTGTGACTCGACTGATTAATATATCTAGCTCTACTTTTAGACAATAGACTATTAGGTCTCACACGTATAGTTTCCAACTTTCTCAACACCTCTCTGACCTACTCAAATAATTAACCATTAAAGTTATAGTGATTGTTATCATCATTGAGATTGAAAATTCTCTTGACAAGATCAGACGACATTTTCTGAGTAATCAATGCAGAAATCCAGGTAATTCCAAAGTGTTCACAAACTTTGTCTAGCAACTGTATATCAATGAATTGACAAGGGCACTAGAACAGTCTGCAGCACCCAGCCTCACCATACTACAATCTGAAGTCAAATGCCTACTGTTTCTGATGATTTGGTGGTTCTGTACCCAACTAAGGAGGGCCTACAGCAGCACCTAGATCTTCTGCACAGATTCTGTCAGACCTGGGCCCAGACAGTAAATCTCAGTAAGACGATATAATGGTGTTCCAAAAAAGTTCTAGTTCCCAGGACCACAAATACAAATTCCATCTAGACACCGTTGCCCTAGAGCACACAAAAACTATACATACCTCAGCCTAAATATCAGTGCTACAGGTAACGTCCACAAAGCTGTGAACCATCTGAGAGACGAGGCAAGAAGCGCCTTCTATGCCTTCAAAGATAACATCAAATTTGACATACCAGGCTCTGGCAAAAATACTTTAATCAGTTATAGAACCCATTTCCCTTTATGGTTGTGAGGTCTCGGGTCCGCTCACCAATCAAGAATTCACAAAATGGGAAAAACACCAAACTATCCAAAAATATCCTCCATGTATAATGTAAAACACCAAATAATGCATGCAGAGCAGAATTAGGCCAATACCCACTGATTATCGAAATCCAAAAAACAGCCGTTAAATTCTATAACCACC
Source organism: Oncorhynchus tshawytscha (assembly GCF_018296145.1). NCBI lineage: Eukaryota > Metazoa > Chordata > Actinopteri > Salmoniformes > Salmonidae > Oncorhynchus > Oncorhynchus tshawytscha. The sequence continues at coordinate 3,788 of NW_024606581.1, read as the reverse complement.
TAAAAGGAAGTGATTCCCAAACCTTTCATCACCTACAGAGAGATGAACCTGGAGAAGAGTCCCCTAAGCAAGCTGGTCCTGGGGCTCTGTTCACAAACACAAACAGACACCACACAGCCCCAGGACAGCAACACAAATAGACCTAACCAAATCATGAGAAAACAAAAAGACAATTACTTGACACATTGGAATGAATTTACAAAAAACTGAGCAAAATAGAGTGCTGTTTGGCCCTAAACAGAGAGTACACAGTGGAAGAATACCTGACCACTATGACTGACCCAAAATGAAGGAAAGCTTTGACTACGTATAGACTCAGTGAGCATAGCCTTGCTATTGACAAACACCGCTGTGGGCAGACCTGGCTTACAAGAGAAGACAGGCTATGTGCACACTGCCCACAAAAGGAGATGGAAATTGAGCTGCACTTCCTAACCTCCTGCCAAATGTATGACCATATTAGAGACATTTGTTTCCCTCAGATTACACAGACCCACAAAGAATTTGAAAACAAATCCAATTTTAATAAACTCCCATATCTGTTGGGTGAAATACCACAGTGTGGAATCACAGCAGCAAGATTTGTGACCTGTTGCCACAAGAAAAGGTCAACCAGTGAAGAACAAACACCATTGTAAATACAACCCATATTTATGTTTATTTATTTTCCTTTTTTAACTATTTGCACATCATTACAACACTGAACTTCTGGAGAGAGTTTGCTGCACTGAAAGTAAAGGGGCTGAATAATTTTGCACGCCCAATTTTTAAGTTTTTGATTTGTTAAAAAAGTTTGAAATTTCCAATAAATGTCGTTCCACTTCATGATTGTGTCCCACTTGTTGTTGATTCTTTACAAAAAAATACAGTTTTATATCTTTATGTTTGAAGCCTGAAATGTGGCAAAAGGTCGCAAAGTTCAAGGGGGCCGAATACTTTCGCAAGGCACTGTATATCCCCAGAGTCTGTGTGTTGTCAGTACCCTGTAAATGTTCATTATCTGTTGTTAGGACCCTGTATATGTTCACTGTGTGTTGTCAGCACCCTGCATATATTCATTATCTGTTGTTAGGACCCTGTATATGTTCACTGTGTGTTGTCAGCACCCTGCATATATTCATTATCTGTTGTTAGGACCCTGTATATGTTCACTGTGTGTTGTCAGCACCCTGCATATGTTCATTATCTGTTGTTAGGACCCTGTATATGTTCACTGTGTGTTGTCAGCACCCTGCATATGTTCATTATCTGTTTTTAGTACCATGTACAGTGGGGCAAAAAAGTGTTTAGTCAGCCACCAATTGTGCTAGTTCTCCCACTTAAAAAGATGAGAGAGGATTTTCACCATAGGTACACTTAAACTATGACAGACAAAATGAGAAAATAAATTCAGAAAATCACATTGTAGGATTTTTAATGAATTTATTTGCAAATTATGGTGGAAAATAAGTATTTGGTCAATAACATAAGTTTATCTCAATACTTTGTCATATACCCTTTGTTGGCAATGACAGAGGTCAAACGTTTTCTGTAAGTCTTCACAAGGTTTTCACACACTGTTGCTGGTATTTTGGCCCATTCCTCCATGCAGATCTCCTCTAGAGCAATGATGTTTTGGGGCTGTTGCTGGGCAACACAGACTTTCAACTCCCTCCAAAGATTTTCTATGGGGTTGAGATCTGGAGACTGGCTAGGCCACTCCAGGACCTTGAAATGCTTCTTACGAAGCCACTCCTTCGTTGCCCGGGCGGTGTGTTTGGGATCATTGTCATGCTGAAAGACCCAGCCACGTTTCGTCTTCAATGCCCTTGCTGATGGAAGGAGGTTTTCACTCAAAATCTCACGATACATGGCCCCATTCATTCTTTACTTTACACGGATCAGTTGTCCTGGTCCCTTTGCAGAAAAACAGCCCCAAAGCATGATGTTTCCACCCCATGCTTCACAGTAGGTATGGTGTTCTTTGGATGCAACTCAGCATTCTTTCTCCTCCAAACACTACGAGTTGAGTTTTAACAAAAAGTTATATTTTGGTTTCCTCTGACCATATGACATTCTCCCAATCTTCTTCTAGATCATCCAAATGCTCTCTAGCAAACTTCAGACGGGCCTGGACATGTACTGGCTTAAGCAGAGGGACACGTCTGGCACTGCATGATTTGAGTCCCTGGCGGCGTAGTGTGTTACTGATGGTAGGCTTTGTTACTTTGGTCCCAGCTCTTGGCAGGTCATTCACTAGGTCCCCCCGTGTGGTTCTGGGATTTTTGCTCACCGTTCTTGTGATAATTTTGACCCCACGGGGTGAGATCTTGTGTGGAGCCCCAGATCGAGGGAGATTATCAGTGGTCTTGTATGTCTTCCATTTCCTAATAATTGCTCTCACAGTTGATTTCTTCAAACCAAGCTGCTTACCTATTGTAGATTCAGTCTTCCCAGCCTGGTGCAGGTCTACAATTTTGTTTCTGGTGTCCTTTGACAGCTCTTTGGTCTTGGCCATAGTGGAGTTTGGAGTGTGACTGTTTGAGGTTGTGGACAGGTGTCTTTGATACTGATAACAAGTTCAAACAGGTGCCATTAATACAGGTAACGAGTGGAGGACAGAAGAGCCTCTTAAAGAAGAAGTTATACGTCTGTGAGAGCCAGAAATCTTGCTTGTTTGTAGGTGACCAAATACTTATTTTCCACCATAATTTGCAAATAAATTCATAAAAAATCCTACAATGTGATTTTCTGGATTTTTTCTCTAATTTTGTCTGTCATAGTTGAAGTGTACCTATGATGAAAATTACAGGCCTCTCTCATCTTTTTAAGTGGGAGAACTTGCACAATTGGTGTCTGACTAAATACTTATTTGCCCCACTGTATATGTTAATTATGTGTTGCTAGCACCCTGTTTATGTTCATTGTGTTGTTAGTGCCCTGTTTATGTTGGGCCCGGATTCAATCTGAGCGAGCTATATGACAATGTGGCCTTTAAATGTAATGATACTGCATACATATAGATCACATTCAGAGTAAACGATGTAGATGACAGCTCAATTGGAAATTACCTTTAAATGCCAAGCACACTATAGTGCTGTTTCGGATTGAACCCTGGCCTGAATGTGTTATGTGTACCTTGTTTATGGATTGTTGCCTGTCGTGTTTATGTGATGATGACTATAGTTTGTATGTGTTGTTGTCTGTAGTGTTTATGTTTTGTTGTCTGTAGTGTTTATGTTTTGTTGTATGTAGTGTTTATGTGATGTTGTCTGTAGTGTTTATGTGTTGTTGTCTGTAGTGTTTATGTGTTGTTGTCTGTAGTGTTTATGTTTTGTTGTATGTAGTGTTTATGTGATGTTGTCTGTAGTGTTTATGTGATGTTGTCTGTAGTGTTTATGTGTTGTTGTCTGTAGTGTTTATGTGTTGTTGTCTGTAGTGTTTATGTGATGTTGTCTGTAGTGTTTATGTGATGTTTTCTGTAGTGTTTATGTGATGTTGTCTGTAGTGTTTATGTTTTGTTGTATGTAGTGTTTATGTGATGTTGTCTGTAGTGTTTATGTGATGTTGTCTGTAGTGTTTATGTGATGTTGTCTGTAGTGTTTATGTGATGTTGTATGTAGTGTTTATGTTTTGTTGTCTGTAGTGTTTATGTGTTGTTGTCTGTAGTGTTTATTAGAGGTCGACCGATTAATCGGAATTGCCGATTAATTAGGGCCGATTTCAAGTTTTCATAACAATCGGAAATCTGTATTTTTGGGCGCCGATTTTTTAAAATATATTTCTTTACACCTTTATTTAATCTTTAT
>NW_024606580.1:0-9594 GCF_018296145.1 Oncorhynchus tshawytscha | reverse complement strand
TTTCTGCCTCGTAGCTGTAGTTAGTCATGTTGGCCTCCACCTGAATCATGACTGAGGTACACGCGCTGATGTTTGCACCATTGGGCAGACAATTCGGCTCACCCAAGATGGCATTTATCAAAGAGCTCTTACCAGCTCCTGTCTTCCCAAATACTCCAACTAAGACTTTGTTTTTAACACCTGTCCTTAACTTTGTCATTTTACCCCTGTAAAAAAGTACAAAGCATAATCAAATGTAATTTTTTCAAGAAATTGTACATACAATGTGAAACACTTTGAGTTTAGTTTTTTAGTTGCGACTAGTGACCTGGCTGTGATTGTGCCAAAGGTTAGCTGTATGATTTTTTTATTTTATGGTTCATATTTAAGTAATGCAATGTCCACATTAAGTTAGTAAATCAGACAACTTGTGCTTTCAAGAGTCAGTCGGTAAACATTATTTTATATGGGATGGATGCGGTTATCATGACGTGAGGGCAGCGTATTCATTTATTCAAATTACACATATTTTACATTTTTGTGAGTGCTTACTTGAGGTAGTCAATGAATTCCTTCTTGGGAAGAGTTTTTAGTTTCTCAAGGACTTGTGTCACACACGTCTCTGCTGCCTTCATGGCTTGTCTCTCTGTGTTATTACATACAATGAACATGAATTAGTATGAATGTCTAGATATTTTGGGCGATTAACTATAGCAAAACAATCTATCCGGTTTTGTAATAAAGGAGTAACTTTAGAAGTACTTACCGAATTTAGAGGTTGGTTGTGTAGGTTTGGGAAAACACTGTTGCTTTGGTGGTGTACTGGTTGAAGGGAAGGTAGGAGGATTTTTTATTTTGCCTGAGAAAAAACATAAATCGTTACTGTAATATTTATTTTTATACAATTAAGCTCCAAAACCTTGTTTATTCTTTAAGAATGGTGCTGGCATAAATGATTAAATGAGCAGGGTACATAATGCCTTTTTTATATACAAAACAAAATAATCTGTACCTTGTGGACTAATGCTGGGAGCTGCCGCCTTACACAATGGAACGTTGTAAGATAAAGGAAAGTAAATACATGTTGTTTTAAATAAACCCATCATATAGCATCATCCTTCATTTACACTAAGAGTACATACATGTTGTTTTAAATAAACCCATCATATAGCATCATCCTTCATTTACACTAAGAGTACATACATGTTGTTTTAAATAAACCCATCATATAGCATCATCCTTCATTTACACTAAGAGTACATACATGTTGTTTTAAATAAACCCATCATATAGCATCATCCTTCATTTACACTAAGAGTACATACATGTTGTTTTAAATAAACCCATCATATAGCATCATCCTTCATTTACACTAAGAGTACATACAAATAAACCCATCATATAGTTGTTTTAAATAAACCCATCATATAGCATCATCCTTCATTTACACTAAGAGTACATACATGTTGTTTTAAATAAACCCATCATATAGCATCATCCTTCATTTACACTTACATTTACACTATAGCATCATCCTTCATTTACACTAAGAGTACATGTTGTTTTAAATAAACCCATCATATAGCATCATCCTTCATTTACACTAAGAGTACATACATGTTGTTTTAAATAAACCCATCATATAGCATCATCCTTCATTTACACTAAGAGTACATACATGTTGTTAAATAAACCCATCATATAGCATCATCCTTCATTTACACTAAGAGTACATACATGTTGTTTTAAATAAACCCATCATATAGCATCATCCTTCATTTACACTAAGAGTACATACATGTTGTTTTAAATAAACCCATCATATAGCATCATCCTTCATTTACACTAAGAGTACATACATGTTGTTTTAAATAAACCCATCATATAGCATCATCCTTCATTTACACTAAGAGTACATACATGTTGTTTTAAATAAACCCATCATATAGCATCATCCTTCATTTACACTAAGAGTACATACATGTTGTTTTAAATAAACCCATCATATAGCATCATCCTTCATTTACACTAAGAGTACATACATGTTGTTTTAAATAAACCCATCATATAGCATCATCCTTCATTTACACTAAGAGTACATACATGTTGTTTTAAATAAAACCATCATATAGCATCATCCTTCATTTACACTAAGAGTACATACATGTTGTTTTAAATAAACCCATCATATAGCATCATCCTTCATTTACACTAAGAGTACATACATGTTGTTTTAAATAAACCCATCATATAGCATCATCCTTCATTTACACTAAGAGTACATACATGTTGTTTTAAATAAACCCATCATATAGCATCATCCTTCATTTACACTAAGAGTACATACATGTTGTTTTAAATAAACCCATCATATAGCATCATCCTTCATTTACACTAAGAGTACATACATGTTGTTTTAAATAAACCCATCATATAGCATCATCCTTCATTTACACTAAGAGTACATACATGTTGTTTTAAATAAACCCATCATATAGCATCATCCTTCATTTACACTAAGAGTACATACATGTTTTTTAAATAAACCCATCATATAGCATCATCCTTCATTTACACTAAGAGTACATACATGTTGTTTTAAATAAACCCATCATATAGCATCATCCTTCATTTACACTAAGAGTACATACATGTTGTTTTAAATAAACCCATCATATAGCATCATCCTTCATTTACACTAAGAGTACACATGTTGTTTTAAATAAACCCATCATATAGCATCATCCTTCATTTACATGTACATGTTTTTTAAATAAACCCATCATATAGCATCATCCTTCATTTACACTAAGAGTACATACATGTTGTTTTAAATAAACCCATCATATAGCATCATCCTTCATTTACACTAAGAGTACATACATGTTGTTTTAAATAAACCCATCATATAGCATCATCCTTCATTTACACTAAGAGTACATACATGTTGTTTTAAATAAACCCATCATATAGCATCATCCTTCATTTACACTAAGAGTACATACATGTTGTTTTAAATAAACCCATCATATAGCATCATCCTTCATTTACACTAAGAGTACATACATGTTGTTTTAAATAAAACCATCCTTCATCATATAGCATCATCCTTCATTTACACTAAGAAGTTGTTTTAAATAAACCCATCATATAGTCATCATTTACATGTTGTTTTAAAATAAACCCATCATATAGCATCATCCTTCATTTACACTAAGAGTACATACATGTTGTTTTAAATAAAACCATCATATAGCATCATCCTTCATTTACACTAAGAGTACATACATGTTGTTTTAAATAAACCCATCATATAGCATCATCCTTCATTTACACTAAGAGTACATACATGTTGTTTTAAATAAACCCATCATATAGCATCATCCTTCATTTACACTAAGAGTACATACATGTTTCAAGGGTAAGCATTCTTTATGCTTTTATACTGCATTATACTTTACAAAGCAAAGGTCTGTAAGTGTCTGCCCGGTATGCTGAGAGACTTGGTTCACAACCCAATGCATACCTGGTCCAAGGAAGCCCATGCCATTGTGGAGGATGTTTGTACTTGGCTGTCAGTTGCTGTCCCATCATTTTCTAACTCCTTTTGTATCGCCTGTCATCAATAAATAAAGTAGTATAAAGTGCATTAAAACCCCTTTGAGCTATTTATAATTAAGCAATAAGGCCCGAGAAGGTGTGGTATGTAGCCAAAATAATGGCTGTTCTTACGCACGATAAAACGCAAACGCCTGAATACAGCCCTAAGCAGTGGTATATTGGCCATATACAACAAAAAAAACAATGTGCCTTATTGCTGTTATAAACTGGTTACCAATGTAATTAGAGCAGTAAAAACAAATGTTTGTCTTACACGTTGTATACGGTCTGATATAGACTGTAGAACTGTTTGGCCATAATGACCATTATTATGTTTGTAGGAAAAAGGGGGAGGCTTGCAAGCCGAAGAACACCATCCCAACCGTGAAGCACGGGGGTGGCATGTTGTGGGGGTGCTTTGCTGCAGGAGCGACTGGTGCACTTCACAAAATAGATGACATCATGAGGAATTAAAATGATGTGGATGAATGAAGCAACATCTCAAGACATCAGTCATGAAGTTAAAGCTTGGTCACAAATGGGTCTTCCAAATGGACAATGATCCCAAGCATACTTACAAAGTTGTGGCAAAATTGCTTAAGGACAACAAAGTCATCACAATGCCCTGTTCTCAATCCTATAGAACATTTGTGGGCAGAACTGAAAAAGTGTGTGTGAGCAAGGAGGCCTACACACCTGACTCAGTTACACCAAAAGGAATGAGGCAAAATTCACCCAACTTATTGTGGGAAGCTTGTGGAAGGCTACCCAAAATGTTTGACCCAAGTTAAAAACTTTAAAGATAATGCTACCAAATACTAATTGAGTGTATGTAAACTTCTTCCCCTCTGGGAATGTGTTGAAAGAAATAAAAGCTGAAATAAATCATTCTCTTAACTATTATTCTGAGATTTCACATTCTTAAAATAAAGTGGTGATCCTAACAGAACTAAGGCAGGGACTTTTTACTTGGATTAAATTTCAGAAATTGTGAAAAACTGAGTTTAAATGTGTTTGGATACTGTGTTTGTAAACTTCCGACTTCAACTGTACAGTTCATTCGGAAAGCAGTCAGCACTCTTGACTTTTTTCAAATTTTGTTACGTTACAGCCTTATTCTAAAATTGATTAAATTATTTATTTTCCTCACCAATCTACACTCAGTACCCCATAATGACAAAGCAAAAACAGTTTTTTTGAAATTTTTGCTAATTTAGAAAACATATTAAACTTAAATAAATCAAAATCAAATCAAATCAAATCAAATTTTATTTGTCACATACACATGGTTAGCAGATGTTAATGCGAGTGTAGCGAAATGCTTGTGCTTCTAGTTCCGACAATGCAGTAATAACCAACAAGTAATCTAACTAACAATTCCAAAACTACTGTCTTATACACAGTGTAAGGGGATAAAGAATATGTACATAAGGATATATGAATGAGTGATGGTACAGAGCAGCACAGGCAAGATATAGTAGATGATATCGAGTACAGTATATACATATGAGATGAGTATGTAAACAAAGTGGCATAGTTAAAGTGGCTAGTGATACATGTATTACATAAGGATGCAGTCGATGATATAGAGTACAGTGTCATTGTCAGTGTGTTGGCAGCAGCCACTCAATGTTAGTGGTGGCTGTTTAACAGTCTGATGGCCTTGAGATAGAAGCTGTTTTTCAGTCTCTCGGTCCCAGCTTTGATGCACCTGTACTGACCTCGCCTTCTGGATGACAGCGGGGTGAACAGGCAGTGGCTCGGGTGGTTGATGTCCTTGATGATCTTTATGGCCTTCCTGTAACATCGGGTGGTGTAGGTGTCCTGGAGGGCAGGTAGTTTGCCCCCGGTGATGCGTTGTGCAGACTTCACTACCCTCTGGAGAGCCTTGCGGTTGAGGGCGGAGCAGTTGCCGTACCAGGCGGTGATACAGCCCGCCAGGATGCTCTCGATTGTGCATCTGTAGAAGTTTGTGAGTGCTTTTGGTGACAAGCCGAATTTCTTCAGCCTCCTGAGGTTGAAGAGGCGCTGCTGCGCCTTCTTCACGATGCTGTCTGTGTGAGTGGACCAATTCAGTTTGTCTGTGATGTGTATGCTGAGGAAATTAAAACTTGCTACCCTCTCCACTACTGTTCCATCGATGTGGATAGGGGGTGTTCCCTCTGCTGTTTCCTGAAGTCCACAATCATCTCCTTAGTTTTGTTGACGTTGAGTGTGAGGTTATTTTCCTGACACCACACTCCGAGGGCCCTCACCTCCTCCCTGTAGGCCGTCTCGTCGTTGTTGGTAATCAAGCCTACCACTGTTGTGTCGTCCGCAAACTTGATGATTGAGTTGGAGGCGTGCGTGGCCACGCAGTCGTGGGTGAACAGGGAGTACAGGAGAGGGCTCAGAATGCACCCTTGTGGGGCCCCAGTGTTGAGGATCAGCGGGGAGGAGATGTTGTTGCCTACCCTCACCACCTATCACATTTACATATGTTTTCAGACCCTTCACTCAGTACTTTGTTGAAGCACTTTTGGCAGTGATTACAGCCACGAGTCTTCTTGGGTATGACGTTAAAAGCTTGGCACACCTGTATTTCAAGAGTTTCTCCCATTCTTCTCTGCAGATCCTCTCAAGCGCTGTCAGGTTGGATGGGGAGTGTCGCTGCACAGCTATTTTCATGTATCTCCAGACATATTCGATCAGGTGCAAGTCCGGGCTCTGGCTGGGCCACTCAAGGACATTCAGAGACTTGTCCTGATGCCACTCCTGCGTTGTCTTGGCAGTGTGCTTAGGGTCATTGCCACTAAAAAACATCCCCACAGCATGTTGCTGCCACCACTATGCCTCACCTTCGGGATGGTGCCAGGTTTCTTCCAGACATGACACTTGGCATTCAGGCCAAAGAGTTCAATCTTGGTTTCATCAGACAAGAGAATCTTGTTTCTCATGGACTGAAAGTTCTCTAGGTTTTTCTTTAGGTTTTTCCTCTTACATGCACTGTCAACTGTGGGACCTTATATCGACAGGTGTGTGCCTTTCCAAATCATGTCCAGTCAATTCAATTTACCACAGGTGGACTCCAATCAAGTTGTAGAAATATCTCAAGGATGATCAATGGAAAAAGGATGCACCTCAGCTCAATTTCGAGTCTCATAGCAAAGGGTCTGAACACTTATACAGTGGGGCAAAAAAGTATTTAGTCAGCCACCAATTGTGCAAGTTCTCCCACTTAAAAAGATGAGAGAGGCCTGTAATTTTCATCATAGGTACACTTCAACTATGACAGACAAAATGAGAAAAAAAAATCCAGAAAATCACGTTGTAGGATTTTTAATGAATTTCTATGCAAATTATGGTGGAAAATAAGTATTTGGTCACCTACAACCAAGCAAGAATTCTGGCTCTCACAGACCTGTAACTTCTCCTTTAAGAGGCCCCTCTGTCCTCCATTCGTTACCTGTATTAATGGCACCTGTTTGAACTTGTTATCAGTATAAAGACACCTGTCCACAACCTCAAACAGTCACACTCCAAACTCCACTATGGCCAAGACCAAAGAGCTGTCGAAGGACACCAGAAACAAAATTGTAGACCTGCACCAGGCTGGGAAGACTGAATCTGCAATAGGTAAGCAGCTTGGTTTGAAGAAATCAACTGTGGGAGCAATTATTAGGAAATGGAAGACATACAAGACCACTGATAATCTCCCTTGATCTGGGGCTCCACGCAAGATCTTACCCTGTGGGGTGAAAATGATCACAAGAACGGTGAGCAAAAATCCCAGAACCACACGGGGGGACCTAGTGAATGACCTGCAGAGAGCTGGGACCAAAGTAACAAAGCCTATCATCAGCAAGGGCATTGAAGATGAAACGTGGCTGGGTCTTTCAGCATGACAATGATCCCAAACACACTGCCCGGGCAACGAAGGAGTGGCTTCGTAAGAAGCATTTCAAGGTCCTGGAGTGGCCTAGCCAGTCTCCAGATCTCAACCCCATAGAAAATCTTTGGAGGGAGTTGAAAGTCCATGTTGCCCAGCAACAGCCCCAAAACATCACTGCTCTAGAGGAGATCTGCATGGAGGAATGGGCCAAAATACCAGCAACAGTGTGTGAAAACCTTGTGAAGACTTACAGAAAACGTTTGACCTGTCATTGCCAACAAAGGGTATATAACAAAGTATTGAGATAAACTTTTGTTATTGACCAAATACTTATTTTCCACCATAATTTGCAAATAAATTCATTAAAAATCCTACAATGTGATATTCTGGATTTTTTTTTCTCATTTTGTCTGTCATAGTTGAAGTGTACCTATGATGGAAATTACAGGCCTCTCATCTTTTTAAGTGGGAGAACTTGCACAATTGGTGGCTGACTAAATACTTTTTTGCCCCACTGTATTGCCCCACTGTATATATAAGATATATCTGTTTTTTATTTGTAATACATTTGCAAAACTGTCTAAAAACCTGTAGATTGACGAGGGACATTTGTTTTAATAAGGCTGTAATGTAACAAAATGTCCAAAAAGTCAAAGGGTCCGAATACTTTCCGAAATGCACTTTAAATATGAAATCCTTTCAACAAAGTCATGCAGTACTGCACTTTGTTGAGCAGTTGAGTAAATAAGACATGACAAAGTATTAAGATAATTTTGTGACATAGTTTACAAAAAGCTAAAAATATATATATTTGGCTGATCTATCCCTAAACTATGCCTAAAGTATAGGGCTTCGTGATATGTTCAATATGTGAAAGACAGAAAATGATCAATAAGAATCAAATAAAATAGCTTGTTACATACCTTGTGTTTCTCTTGAAATTTGTACCTTGGACCAAGTTTTGGAATCAAGTTGGCAAAGGCTTTTTCATCTAGGAGCAGGAAACTCTCTTTGTCAATTTTTTCATCTAGACGTCAGGATACAAATGAAGTCGTAAAGAATCAGGACAACTCACAGCACAAGTGAATTATACAATTCAGTGATGAAACAATAAAAGCTCAAAGTGAATCATGTTTCTAAATGAATTTGCCAGTTCTTTCCATCCCTGTCTATAAAATATATGTACAAAAACACTTTAGAAATATGCTTACCTTTGAATCTGTCAATATACTCACTGAAGTTCCATTCAGTTAATTTGTCTCTGACAAAGTTATCCATGAAACCACATTAGGCTAAAACATCAAATGAGAAAGACATACACATTTACAGTTATTACACTTAAGGTTATGCTTTCAGTATTTGCTAAGTCTTTTGCAAATGTTACCCACACCTCCTTAAAGAGCAACAGACTGAGCGATGGGACTTGATGGATGTATTGGTTACGTATGGTTTACAAAGTAGGCATGACTTTAACTATATCAACTTATCTGTTTCCAAAGTGTTTCAGCATAGAGGCTTCATCAGGGTATACATCATGGTGGATTTACAAAGAGTAGACCTGGGATAAACTCTTCATTCTGATACCACAGCTAAGCATTTAATGAATAGACCTGGGATAAACTCTTCATTCTGATACCACAGCTAAGCATTTAATGAATAGACCTCGAGGTCAGCCAACGAGAGAGCGCAGGTCGCAATGGTGGGTAGTATATGGGGCTTTGATGAAAAACGGATTGCACTGTGATAGACTGCATCCAATTTGTTGAGTAGGGTATTGGAGGCTATTTCGTAAATGACATCGCCAAAGTCGAGGATTGGTAGGATGGTCAGTTTTGGCTAAGGGTATGTTTGGCAGCATGAGTGAAGGATGCTTTGTTATAAATAGGAAGCCAATTTAGATTTAACTTTTGATTGGATGTTTGGATATGGGTCTGAAGGTGAGTTTACAGTCTAACCAGACACCTAAGTATTTGTAGTTGTCCACTTATTTCAAGTCAGAGCCATAGTGATGTTGGACAGGCGGGTAGGTGCAGGTAGCGATCGGTTGAAGAGAGGCATTTAGTTTACTTGTATTTAAGAGCACTGGAGGCCACGTGAAGGAGAGTTGTATGGCATTGAAGCTTGCCTGAGGGTTGTTAACACAG
>NW_024606579.1:0-9593 GCF_018296145.1 Oncorhynchus tshawytscha | reverse complement strand
TATGACAGACCAGCTAGACCTACTGTCACAATTATAGTATGACAGACCAGCTAGACCTACTGTCACAATTATAGTATGACAGACCAGCTAGATCTACTGTTTCTATTATCTTATGACAGACCAGCTAGATCTACTGACTCTATTATATTATGACAGACCAGCTAGATCTAATGTCTCTATTATATTATGACAGACCAGCTAGATCTAATTTATCTATTATATCATGACAGACCAGCTAGATCTACTGTCTCTATTATATTATGACAGACCAGCTAGATCTACTGTCTCTATTATAATATGACAGACCAGCTAGACCTACTGTCACAATTATAGTATGACAGACCAGCTAGATCTACTGTCTCTATTATATTATGACAGACCAGCTAGATCTAATTTATCTATTATATTATGACAGACCAGCTAGATCTACTGTCTCTATTATATTATGACAGACCAGCTAGATCTACTGTCTCTATTATATTATGACAGACCAGCTAGATCTACTGTCTCTATTGTAATATGACAGACCAGCTAGATCTACTGTCTCTCTGTAATATGACAGACCAGCGAGATCTACTGTCTCTATTATATTATGACAGACCAGCTAGATCTACTGTCTCTATTATATTATGACAGACCAGCTAGATCTACTGTCTCTATTATATTATGACAGACCAGCTAGATCTACTGTCTCTATTATATTATGACAGACCAGCTAGATCTACTGTCTCTATTATATTATGACAGACCAGCTAGATCTACTGTCTCTATTATATATGACAGACCAGCTAGATCTACTGTCTCTATTATATTATGACAGACCAGCTAGATCTACTGTCTCTATTATATTATGACAGACCAGCTAGATCTACTGTCTCTATTATATTATGACAGACCAGCTAGATCTACTGTCTCTATTATATTATGACAGACCAGCTAGATCTACTGTCTCTATTATATTATGACAGACCAGCTAGATCTACTGTCTCTATTATATTATGACAGACCAGCTAGATCTACTGTCTCTCAGACCAGCTAGATCTATTATATTATGACAGACCAGCTAGATCTACTGCTCTCTATTATATTATGACAGACCAGCTAGATCTACTGTCTCTATTATATTATGACAGACCAGCTAGATCTACTGTCTCTACTATATTATGACAGACCAGCTATATTATGACAGACCAGCCAGCTAGATCTACTGTCTCTATTATATTATGACAGACCAGCTAGATCTACTGTCTCTATTATATTATGACAGACCAGCTAGATCTACTGTCTCTATTATATTATGACAGACCAGCTAGATCTACTGTCTCTATTATATTATGACAGACCAGCTAGATCTACTGTCTCTATTATATTATGACAGACCAGCTAGATCTACTGTCTCTATTATATTATGACAGACCAGCTAGATCTACTGTCTCTATTATATTATGACAGACCAGCTAGATCTACTGTCTCTATTATATTATGACAGACCAGCTAGATCTACTGTCTCTATTATATTATGACAGACCAGCTAGATCTACTGTCTCTATTATATTATGACAGACCAGCTAGATCTACTGTCTCTATTATATTATGACAGACCAGCTAGATCTACTGTCTCTATTATATTATGACAGACCAGCTAGATCTACTGTCTCTATTATATTATGACAGACCAGCTAGATCTACTGTCTCTATTATAATATGACAGACCAGCTAGATCTACTGTCTCTATTATATTATGACAGACCAGCTAGATCTACTGTCTCTATTATATTATGACAGACCAGCTAGATCTAATTTCTCTATTATATTATGACAGACCAGCTAGATCTACTGTCTCTATTATATTATGACAGACCAGCTAGATCTACTGTCTCTATTATAATATGACAGACCAGCTAGATCTACTGTCTCTATTATAGTATGACAGACCAGCTAGATCTACTGTCTCTATTATATTATGACAGACCAGCTAGATCTAATTTATCTATTATATTATGACAGATCAGCTATATCTACTGTCTCTATTATATTATGACAGACCAGCTAGATCTACTGTCTCTATTATATTATGACAGAACAGCTAGATCTACTGTCTCTATTATATTATGACAGACCAGCTAGATCTACTGTCTCTATTATATTATGACAGACCAGCTAGATCTACTGTCTCTATTATATTATGACTCTATTATATTATGACAGACCAGCTAGATCTACTGTCTCTATTATATTATGACAGACCAGCTAGATCTACTGTCTCTATTATATTATGACAGACCAGCTAGATCTACTGTCTCTATTATATTATGACAGACCAGCTAGATCTACTGTCTCTATTATATTATGACAGACCAGCTAGATCTACTGTCTCTATTATATTATGACAGACCAGCTAGATCTACTGTCTCTATTATATTATGACAGACCAGCTAGATCTACTGTCTCTATTATATTATGACAGACCAGCTAGATCTACTGTCTCTATTATATTATGACAGACCAGCTAGATCTACTGTCTCTATTATATTATGACAGACCAGCTAGATCTACTGTCTCTATTATATTATGACAGACCAGCTAGATCTACTGTCTCTATTATATTATGACAGACCAGCTAGATCTACTGTCTCTATTATATTATGACAGACCAGCTAGATCTACTGTCTCTATTATATTATGACAGACCAGCTAGATCTACTGTCAATATGACAGACCAGCTAGATCTACTGTCTCTATTATATTATGACAGACCAGCTAGATCTACTGTCTCTATTATATTATGACAGACCAGCTAGATCTACTGTCTCTATTATATTATGACAGACCAGCTAGATCTAATTTCTCTATTATATTATGACAGACCAGCTAGATCTACTGTCTCTATTATATTATGACAGACCAGCTAGATCTACTGTCTCTATTATAATATGACAGACCAGCTAGATCTACTGTCACAATTATAGTATGACAGACCAGCTAGATCTACTGTCTCTATTATATTATGACAGACCAGCTAGATCTAATTTATCTATTATATTATGACAGACCACCTAGATCTACTGTCTCTATTATATTATGACAGACCAGCTAGATATAATGTCTCTATTATATTATGACAGACCAGCTAGATCTACTGTCTCTATTATATTATGACAGACCAGCTAGATCTACTGTCTCTATTATATTATGACAGACCAGCTAGATCTACTGTCTCTATTATAATATGACAGACCAGCTAGATCTACTGTCTCTATTATATTATGACAGACCAGCTAGATCTACTGTCTCTATTATAATATGACAGACCAGCTAGATCTACTGTCTCTATTATAGTATGACAGACCAGCTAGATCTACTGTCTCTATTATAGTATGACAGACCAGCTAGATCTACTGTCTCTATATATATGACAGACCAGCTAGATCTACTGTCTCTATTATATTATGACAGACCAGCTAGATCTACTGTCTCTGTCTGACAGACCAGCTAGATCTACTATATTATGACAGACCAGCTAGATCTACTGTCTCTATTATATCTGACAGACCAGCTATTATATTATGACAGACCAGCTAGATCTACTGTCTCTATTATAATATGACAGACCAGCTAGACCTACTGTCACAATTATAGTATGACAGACCAGCTAGATCTACTGTCTCTATTATATTATGACAGACCCGCTAGATCTACTATATTATGACAGACTATTATATTATGACAGACCAGCTAGATCTACTGTCTCTATTATATTATGACAGACCAGCTAGATCTACTGTCTCTATTATATTATGACAGACCAGCTAGATCTACTGTCTCTATTATATTATGACAGACCAGCTAGATCTACTGTCTCTATTATATTATGACAGACCAGCTAGATCTACTGTCTCTATTATATTATGACAGACCAGCTAGATCTACTGTCTCTATTATATTATGACAGACCAGCTAGATCTACTGTCAGACTATTATATTATGACAGACCAGCTAGATCTACTGTCTCTATTATATTATGACAGACCAGCTAGATCTACTGTCTCTATTATATTATGACAGACCAGCTAGATCTACTGTCTCTATTATATTATGACAGACCAGCTAGATCTACTGTCTCTATTATATTATGACAGACCAGCTAGATCTACTGTCTCTATTATATTATGACAGACCAGCTAGATCTACTGTCTCTCTATTATATTATGACAGACCAGCTAGATCTACTGTCTCTATTATATTATGACAGACCAGCTAGATCTACTGTCTCTATTATATTATGACAGACCAGCTAGATCTACTGTCTCTATTATATTATGACAGACCAGCTAGATCTACTGTCTCTATTATATTATGACAGACCAGCTAGATCTACTGTCTCTATTATATTATGACAGACCAGCTAGATCTACTGTCTCTATTATATTATGACAGACCAGCTAGATCTACTGTCTCTATTATATTATGACAGACCAGCTAGATCTACTGTCTCTATTATATTATGACAGACCAGCTAGATCTACTGTCTCTACTGTCAGACCAGCTCTATTATATATTATGACAGACCAGCTAGATCTACTGTCTCTATTATATTATGACAGACCAGCTAGATCTACTGTCTCTATTATATTATGACAGACCAGCTAGATCTACTGTCTCTATTATAGATATGACAGACCAGCTAGATCTACTGTCTCTATTATATATATGATGACAGACCAGCTAGATCTACTGTCTCTATTATAATATGACAGACCAGCTAGATCTACTGTCTCTATTATAGTATGACAGACCAGCTAGATCTACTGTCTCTATTATATTATGACAGACCAGCTAGATCTACTGTCTCTATTATATTATGACAGACCAGCTAGATCTACTGTCTCTATTATATTATGACAGACCAGCTAGATCTACTGTCTCTATTATATTATGACAGACCAGCTAGATCTACTGTCTCTATTATATTATGACAGACCAGCTAGATCTACTGTCTCTATTATATTATGACAGACCAGCTAGATCTACTGTCTCTATTATATTATGACAGACCAGCTAGATCTACTGTCTCTATTATATTATGACAGACCAGCTAGCTAGATCTAGCTAGATCTATCTATTATATCATGACAGAACAGCTAGATCTACTGTCTCTATTATATTATGACAGACCAGCTAGATCTACTGTCTCTATTATAATATGACAGACCAGCTAGACCTACTGTCACAATTATAGTATGACAGACCAGCTAGATCTACTGTCTCTATTATATTATGACAGACCAGCTAGATCTAATTTCTCTATTATATTATGACAGACCAGCTAGATCTACTGTCTCTATTATATTATGACAGACCAGCTAGATCTAATGTCTCTATTATATTATGACAGACCAGCTAGATCTACTGTCTCTATTATATATGACAGACCAGCTAGATCTACTGTCTCTATTATATTATGACAGACCAGCTAGATCTACTGTCTCTATTATATTATGACAGACCAGCTAGATCTACTGTCTCTATTATATTATGACAGACCAGCTAGATCTACTGTCTCTATTATAATATGACAGACCAGCTAGATCTACTGTCACAATTATAGTATGACAGACCAGCTAGATCTACTGTCTCTATTATAATATGACAGACCAGCTAGATCTACTGTCTCTATTATATATGACAGACCAGCTAGATCTACTGTCTCTATTATATTATGACAGACCAGTAGATCTAATGTCTCTAGACAGACCAGCTCTACTGTCTCTATTATATTATGACAGACCAGCTAGATCTACTGTCTCTATTATATTATGACAGACCAGCTAGATCTACTGTCTCTATTATAATATGACAGACCAGCTAGATCTACTGTCTCTATTATATTATGACAGACCAGCTAGATCTACTGTCTCTATTATATTATGACAGACCAGCTAGATCTACTGTCTCTATTATATTATGACAGACCAGCTAGATCTACTGTCTCTATTATATTATGACAGACCAGCTAGATCTACTGTCTCTATTATATTATGACAGACCAGCTAGATCTACTGTCTCTATTATATTATGACAGACCAGCTAGATCTACTGTCTCTATTATATTATGACAGACCAGCTAGATCTACTGTCTCTATTATATTATGACAGACCAGCTAGATCTACTGTCTCTATTATAATATGACAGACCAGCTAGATCTACTGTCTCTATTATATATGACAGACCAGACCAGCTAGACAGACCTAGATCTACTGTCTCTATTATATTATGACAGACCAGCTAGATCTACTGTCTCTATTATATTATGACAGACCAGCTAGATCTACTGTCTCTATTATATTATGACAGACCAGCTAGATCTACTGTCTCTATTATATTATGACAGACCAGCTAGATCTACTGTCTCTATTATATTATGACAGACCAGCTAGATCTACTGTCTCTATTATATATGACAGACCAGCTAGATCTACTGTCTCTATTATATTATGACAGACCAGCTAGATCTACTGTATGACAGACCAGCTCTATTATATTATGACAGACCAGCTAGATCTACTGTCTCTATTATATTATGACAGACCAGCTAGATCTACTGTCTCTATTATATTATGACAGACAGACCAGCTAGACCTACTGTCACAATTATAGTATGACAGACCAGCTAGATCTACTGTCTCTATTATATTATGACAGACCAGCTAGATCTAATTTATCTATTATATTATGACAGACCAGCTAGATCTACTGTCTCTATTATATTATGACAGACCAGCTAGATCTAATGTCTCTATTATATTATGACAGACCAGCTAGATCTACTGTCTCTATTATAGTATGACAGACCAGCTAGATCTACTGTCTCTATTATATTATGACAGACCAGGTAGATCTACTGTCTCTATTATAGTATGACAGACCAGCTAGATCTACTGTCTCTATTATATTATGACAGACCAGCTAGATCTAATGTCTCTATTATAGTATGACAGAACAGCTAGATCTACTGTCTCTATTATATTATGACAGACCAGCTAGATCTACTGTCTCTATTATAATATGACAGACAAGCTAGATCTACTGTCTCTATTATATTTTGACAGACCAGCTAGATCTACTGTCTCTATTATATTATGACAGACCAGCTAGATCTACAGTCTCTATTATAATATGATAGACCAGCTAGATCTACTGTCTTTATTATATTATGACAGACCAGCTAGATCTACTGTCTCTATTATAATATGACAGACCAGCTAGCCCTACTGTCACAATTATAGTATGACAGTCCAGCTAGATTTACTGTCTCTATTATATTATGACAGACCAGCTAGATCTACTGTCTCTATTATATTATGACAGACCAGCTAGATCTACTGTCTCTATTATATGACAGACCAGCTAGATCTACTGTCTCTATTATATTATGACAGCCCAGCTAGATCGACTGTCTCTATTATATTATGACAGACCAGCTAGATCTACTGTCTCTATTATATTATGACAGACCAGCTAGATCTACTGTCTCTATTATATTATGACAGACCAGCTAGATCTACTGTCTCTATTATATATGACAGACCAGCTAGATCTACTGTCTCTATTATATTATGACAGACCAGCTAGATCTACTGTCTCTATTATATTATGACAGACCAGCTAGATCTACTGTCTCTATTATATTATGACAGACCAGCTAGATCTACTGTCTCTATTATATAGTATGACAGACCAGCTAGTCTCTATTATATTATGACAGACCAGCTAGATCTACTGTCTCTATTATATTATATGACAGACCAGCTAGATCTACTGTCTCTATTATATTATGACAGACCAGCTAGATCTACTGTCTCTATTATATTATGACAGACCAGCTAGATCTACTGTCTCTATTATAATATGACAGACCAGCTAGATCTACTGTCTCAATTATATTATGACAGACCAGCTAGATCTACTGTCTCTATTATATTATGACAGACCAGCTAGATCTACTGTCTCTATTATATTATGACAGACCAGCTAGATCTACTGTCTCTATTATATTATGACAGACCAGCTAGATCTACTGTCTCTATTATATTATGACAGACCAGCTAGATCTACTGTCTCTATTATATTATGACAGACCAGCTAGATCTACTGTCTCTATTATATTATGACAGACCAGCTAGATCTACTGTATGACAGACCAGCTAGATTACTGTCTCTATTATATGACAGACCAGCTAGATCTACTGTCTCTATTATATTATGACAGACCAGCTAGATCTACTGTCTCTATTATATTATGACAGACCAGCTAGATCTACTGTCTCTATTATATTATGACAGACCAGCTAGATCTACTGTCTCTATTATATTATGACAGACCAGCTAGATCTACTGTCTCTATCATATTATGACAGACCAGCTAGATCTACTGTCTCTATTATAGTATGACAGACCAGCTAGATCTACTGTCTCTATTATATTATGACAGACCAGCTAGATCTACTGTCTCTATTATATTATGATAGATCTATATCTATTATATTATGACAGACCAGCTAGATCTACTGTCTCTATTATATTATGACAGACCAGCTAGATCTACTGTCTCTATTATAATATGACAGACCAGCTAGATCTACTGTCTCTATTATATTATGACAGACCAGATAGATCTACTGTCTCTATTATATTATTACAGACCAGCTAGATCTACTGTCTCTATTATATTATGACAGACCAGCTAGATCTACTGTCTCTATTATATTATGACAGACCAGCTAGATCTACTGTCTCTATTATATTATGACAGACCAGCTAGATCTACTGTCTCTATTATAATATGACAGACCAGCTAGATCTACTGTCTCTATTATATTATGACAGACCAGCTAGATCTACTGTCTCTATTATATTATGACAGACCAGCTAGATCTACTGTCTCTATTATATTATGACAGACCAGCTAGATCTACTGTCTCTATTATATTATGACAGACCAGCTAGATCTACTGTCTCTATTATATATGACAGACCAGCTAGATCTACTGTCTCTATTATATTATGACAGACCAGCTAGATCTACTGTCTCTATTATATATGACAGACCAGCTAGATCTACTGTCTCTATTATATTATGACAGACCAGCTAGATCTACTGTCTCTATTATATTATGACAGACCAGCTAGATCTACTGTCTCTATTATATTATGACAGACCAGCTAGATCTACTGTCTCTATTATATTATGACAGACCAGCTAGATCTACTGTCTCTATTATATTATGACAGACCAGCTAGATCTACTGTCTCTATTATATTATGACAGACCAGCTAGATCTATATGTCTAGATCTACTGTCTCTATTATATTATGACAGACCAGCTAGATCTACTGTCTCTATTATATTATGACAGACCAGCTAGATCTACTGTCTCTATTATATTATGACAGACCAGCTAGATCTACTGTCTCTATTATAATATGACAGACCAGCTAGATCTACTGTCTCAATTATATTATGACAGACCAGCTAGATCTACTGTCTCTATTATAATATGACAGACCAGCTAGATCTAATTTATCTATTATA
>NW_024606578.1:0-9589 GCF_018296145.1 Oncorhynchus tshawytscha | reverse complement strand
ATTTGGTAATGGCTGTCTTTTTATTCTCAGTCTTGACTCTGATGCACCTGTACTGTCTCCATCTCCGTCGGTCAGTAGCCGAGTGAACAGTCTGTGGCTTGGGTGACTGACATTCTTACTGATCTTCTTGGCCTTTGACTCCTGGAGGGCAGGCAGGATGGAACAAGCTGGAGAAGACGGTTCTGAACCAAGTGCAATGGAGAGAAGTCAATGGCCTATGTTCCCTGAATAGCAATGGGCCTAAGTAAGTAACTGAAATGACAATGCATCAGAGAAAAAGTTGAATTATGGTGAGTGAATATCAAACCTCAGGGAGACAGTAAGGCGGTATGGTGCTTTATGGTGTCCTGACAAAATAGTGGAGGTACACCGTACTGGTAAAACATGAGCATATCACAAAACATTAAGAAAACTGTAGGCTATTGCCTCATGTCAAAGGCATGATACATTTGCTAATGGATATGAAAAAGGGTGGTATAGCCTATGCTGTAATGAGAACACAGAAAGTTTGCCAAGGCGGAGATGAGTGGCCGACCAGAGACGTGTGGACAGCTGTGTACACATAAATTCCGGCCTAATGACAATCGCCAAATATCATTACAATTCTGTGTAACAATGCCTCTTTCCTGGAAATATGTTGAGAGTAGATAAATGGGTGCAGGTATCCTAGTAAAGGAGCACTTGGAAGTGATTGTTTGACAGATGAAAATATCATGACTAGTTGTGTTCATGCCACAAAAGGTGACATCTTTACGATGAGGCTCCCAGAGTGTAACGTAGACGATGGGAGTCGAGAAGCAGGTGGTAAGTTTAATACTACAAAGAATGATTTAACATAGGAGTAGCGTCCTGTAACGTTCTCTGCTTCACGGAAACATGGCTAACTGGAGAGACGCAATCCGAAGCGATGCAGCCAGCGGGTTTCTCCACGCATCGCGCCGACAGAAACAAACATCTTTCTGGTAAGAAGACGGGCGGGGCGTATGTCTTATGGCCAACGTGACATGGTGTGATGAAAGAAACATACAGGAACTCAAATCCTTCTGTTCACCTGATTTAGAATTCCTCACAATCAAATGTAGACCGCATTATCTACCAAGAGAATTCTCTTCGATTATAATCACAGCCGTATATATCCCCCAAGCAGACACATCGATGGCTCTGAACGAACTTTATTTAACTCTCTGCAAACTGGAAACGATTTATCCGGAGGCTGCATTCATTGTAGCTGGTGATTTTAACAAGGCTAATCTGAAAACAAGACTCCCTAAATTTTATCAGCATATCGATTGCGCAACCAGGGGTGGAAAGACCCTGGATCATTGTTACTCTAACTTCCGCGACGCATATAAGGCCCTGCCCCGCCCCCTTTCGGAAAAGCTGACCACGACTCCATTTTGTTGATCCCTGCCTACAGACAGAAACTAAAACAAGAAGCTCCCACGCTGAGGTCTGTCCAACGCTGGTCCGACCAAGCTGACTCCACACTCCAAGACTGCTTCCATCACGTGGACTGGGAGATGTTTCGTATTGCGTCAGACAACAACATTGACGAATACGCTGATACGGTGTGCGAGTTCATTAGAACGTGCGTTGAAGATGTCGTTCCCATAGCAACGATTAAAACATTCCCTAACCAGAAACCGTGGATTGATGGCAGCATTCGTGTGAAACTGAAGGCACGAACCACTGCTTTTAATCAGGGCAAGGTGTCTGGTAACATGACTGAATACAAACAGTGCAGCTATTCCCTCCGCAAGGCTATCAAACAAGCTAAGCGCCAGTACAGAGACAAAGTAGAATCTCAATTCAACGGCTCAGACACAAGAGGTATGTGGCAGGGTCTACAGTCAATCACGGACTACAGGAAGAAACCCAGCCCAGTCACGGACCAGGATGTCTTGCTCCCAGGCAGACTAAATAACTTTTTTGCCCGCTTTGAGGACAATACAGTGCCACTGACACGGCCTGCAACGGAAACATGCGGTTTCTCCTTCACTGCAGCCGAAGTGAGTAAGACATTTAAACGTGTTAACCCTTGCAAGGCTGCAGGCCCAGACGGCATCCCCAGCCGCGCCCTCAGAGCATGCGCAGACCAGCTGGCCGGTGTGTTTACGGACATATTCAATCAATCCCTATACCAGTCTGCTGTTCCCACATGCTTCAAGAGGGCCACCATTGTTCCTGTTCCCAAGAAAGCTAAGGTAACTGAGCTAAACGACTACCGCCCGTAGCACTCACATCCGTCATCATGAAGTGCTTTGAGAGACTAGTCAAGGACCATATCACCTCCACCCTACCTGACACCCTTGACCCACTCCAATTTGCTTACCGCCCAAATAGGTCCACAGACGATGCAATCTCAACCACACTGCACACTGCCCTAACCCATCTGGACAAGAGGAATACCTATGTGAGAATGCTGTTCATCGACTACAGCTCGGCATTCAACACCATAGTACCCTCCAAGCTCGTCATCAAGCTCGAGACCCTGGGTCTCGACCCGCCCTGTGCAACTGGGTACTGGACTTCCTGACGGGCCGCCCCCAGGTGGTGAGGGTAGGCAACAACATCTCCTCCCCGCTGATCCTCAACACTGGGGCCCCACAAGGGTGCGTTCTGAGCCCTCTCCTGTACTCCCTGTTCACCCACGACTGCGTGGCCATGCACGCCTCCAACTCAATCATCAAGTTTGCGGACGACACAACAGTGGTAGGCTTGATTACCAACAACGACGAGACGGCCTACAGGGAGGAGGTGAGGGCCCTCGGAGTGTGGTGTCAGGAAAATAACCTCACACTCAACGTCAACAAAACTAAGGAGATGATTGTGGACTTCAGGAAACAGCAGAGGGAACACCCCACATCCACATCGATGGAACAGTAGTGGAGAGGGTAGCAAGTTTTAAGTTCCTCGGCATACACATCACAGACAAACTGAATTGGTCCACTCACACAGACAGCATCGTGAGGAAGGCGCAGCAGCGCCTCTTCAACCTCAGGAGGCTGAAGAAATTCGGCTTGTCACCAAAAGCACTCACAAACTTCTACAGATGCACAATCGAGAGCATCCTGGCGGGCTGTATCACCGCCTGGTATGGCAACTGCACCGCCCTCAACCGTGAGGCTCTCCAGAGGGTAGTGAGGTCTGCACAACGCATCACCGGGGCAAACTACCTGCCCTCCAGGACACCTACACCACCCGATGCTACAGGAAGGCCATAAAGATCATCAAGGACATCAACCACCCGAGCCACTGCCTGTTCACCCCGCTGCCATCCAGAAGGCGAGGTCAGTACAGGTGCATCAAAGCTGGGACCGAGAGACTGAAAAACAGCTTCTATCTCAAGGCCATCAGACTGTTAAACAGCCACCACTAACATTGAGTGGCTACTGCCAACACACTGTCAATGACACTGACTCTACTCCAGCCACTTTAATCATGGGAATTGATGGGAAATGATGTAAATATATCACTAGCCACTTTAAACAATGCTACCTTATATAATGTTACTTACCCTACATTGTTCATCTCATATGCATACGTTGATACTGTACTCTATATCATCGACTGCATCCTTATGTAATACATGTATCACTAGCCACTTTAACTATGCTACTTGGTTTACATACTTATCTCATATGTATATACTGTACTCGATATCATCTACTGTATCTTGCCTATGCTGCTCTGTACCATCACTCATTCATATATCCTTATGTACATATTCTTTATCCCCTTACACTGTGTATGACAGTAGTTTTTTTGGAATTGTTAGTTAGATTACTTGCTCGTTATTACTGCATTGTCGGAACTAGAAGCATTTCGCTACACTCGCATTAACATCTGCTAACCATGTGTATTTGACAAATAAAATTTGATTTTATTTTATTTTATTTTATTTTATTTGACATGAAACAATACTGCCTGGGGAATGAACCTAAGAGAGCGCCAGAGGGGAGGCAATGATAGTCCAGGTGTGCCTCATGATGAAGCGCAGGTGTGCATATTGATTGATGCCAGGTGCACGTAATGATGGTTGCCAGGACCGGTGGTTAGTAAACCGGCGACGTCAAATGCCAGAGGGGAGGAGCGGGAGTAGACGTGACACAGAGATAATTTTGAAATAATAGGAATTCTATATGTAATTCTATTAGGCCCATACCAGGAAGAAATCAATTCTACTTTCACCCCTGAATACAAACAGCACATTCTCCAGTGTTGAATCAACTCTGACAGAGTGTTAAATGTATCACTGTTCCAGTGTCTATACAGGTCTGTTAAAAAAATCACTGTCCCACTAATCCATATTTGCATCTTTTTGTTGTATTGTTCAAACATGGATTTATGGCACAGTGGAACATCTGTCACGTTCTGACCTTAGTTCTTTTGTTATGTCTTTGTTTTAAGTGTGGTCAGGGCGTGGGGTGGGTTGTCTATGTTCCTTTTTCTATGTTTTGGGATTTCTGTGTTTGGCCTGGTATGGTTCTCAATCAGAGGCAGCTGTCAATCGTTGTCCCTGATTGAGAACCATACTTAGGTAGCCTGATTTCACTTTTGAGTTGTGGGTGCTTGTTTTCTGTTTTGTGTCTACACCAGACAGGACTGTTTCGGTCAATCGCCTTTGTTATTTTGTTTAGTGTTCTCGTGATTATAAATTATCAATATGGACACTTTCCACGCTGCACCTTGGTCCTCCTCTCTTTCGCCCAACGACGAACGTTACAACATCAAAAAATATAGTGTAAAGACATCACTCAGAATGGGATTCTAATGTAATGAGGTAGTGTGGAGTGTTTTATATTATGCTTTAGACATATTTGCATATTTCAATATAGTAAATTGAAAGTGTTGACTATGTGACATTCAATTTTCTCTGTACCAAAAAAAAAAAAAAACATTTTGGGGGATCAACTACAAAAACAGAGAGAAAATGGGTGAGATTCCCTTATCCTACCTTTTTATTTAACTAGGCAAGTCAGTTAAGAACAAAGTCTTATTTTCAATGACTGCCTAGGAATAGTGGGGTAACTGCCTTGTTCAGGGGCAGAACAACAGATTTTTACCTTGTCAGCTCAGGGATTCAATCTTGCAAACTTCCGGTTACTAGTCCAAAGCTCTAACCACTAGACTACCTGAAAAGCAATATTTTGCTTTTTCATATTTCATTTTATTCTACAAAGCTCCCAAGTTTGGACATGCTGTCAGATTTTTCTCATACTTCTCATAGCCTTTTATATCGTCCGATTGAATCACTGCGTCTTTGTAAACTAATTTATGCTGGAATCAACATCTGCAGCGTTTACCATGAACTTCAGGGAAATTTTTAAGGTGCTATGCTGACAGTGCAGTGTGCTTAGGGAGGGAACGTTATTATAAGAAAATCAAATGAAAATGGATGACTCTCCCTTCAGCAAAATATATTTTCAGCACCACGATGTAAATTACTCAAATCTGGATTATTATGAGGTCAATAACTCTAATTACATCAAGGGCAGAAAAAATATTTTTTTATAAATTAAATTATAGTATTAGCAAGCTAACATAGTTGACCTCCGGTCCTCCTTCTCATCTTCGTACTCTCCTTCTTAAACTGAACAGAACAGGCTATAAACTGGTCTGTGCACAACAGTGTAATATTTGGAAAAAACCTTTGACTCTCTTGCTGTCTTGTAGCCATTGGTTAAGCAGCACACAAAAATGTTTTTGGATCAGCAAGAGCAGAGCTGGAATATCCAATGCAGTGTGTAATGCAGCCTAGTTTTATTTACACCATCCCACCTATCTTAGAAATATTCCTTTGCTCTGTGTTTCTCTGACTATGCACTTCATAGCCTATATTTGATTGAGATCACATTAAATAGCCTGTAGGCACAATTGATATTGCCCGCCCAGCGGAGATTCCGAGATGAGGGACGGCATCGGGCACAAATCGATATACACTATATAAACAATAGTTTGTGGACATCACTTCAAATCAGTAGATTTGGCTACTTCAGCTACACCCGTTGCATCAAATCGAGTTCACAGCCATGCAATCTCCAGACAAACATTGGCATTAGAATGGCCTCACTGAAAAGCTCAGTGACTATCAACGTGGCACTGTCATAGGATGTGAACTTTCCAACAAGTAATTTTGTCAAGTTTCTGCCCTGCTGGAGCTGCCCCGGTCAACTGTAAGTGCTGTGATTGTATAGTGGAAACTTCTAGGAGCAACAACGGCCACACAATCTCACAGAAGCGGTAGGCCACACAACCTCACAGAACGGGAATTGATTATTCTAAACGAAGTAGCGCGTAAAAATGGTCTGTCCTCATTTGCAACACTCCCTACCGAGGTCCAAACTGCCTCTGGAAGCAATGGCATCACAATAACTTTGTCTGGAGATTCATGAAATTGGGTTTTATGGCCGAGCAGCCTCACACAAGCCTAATATCAAGTGTCGGCTGGAGTGATGTAAAGCTCCCGCCATTGGACTCTGGCGCAGTGGAAACGCGTTCTCTGAGTCACACTTCACCATCTCGCAGTCCAACGGACGAAACTGGGCTTGGTGGATGCCAGGAAAACGCTACCTGCCACAATCCATAGTGCCAACTGTAAAAATTGGTGGAGGAGGAATAAGGGTCTGGGGCTGTTGTTCCATGGTTCGGGCTAGGCCCCTTTGTTTCAGTGAAGGGAAATCTTAACGCTACATCGTACAATGACATTCTAGATGATTCTGTGCTTCCAACTTTGTGACAACAGTGTTCCAATGGCACGTTGTGTTAGCTAATCCAAGTTTAGCATTTAAATAATGCTAATTGATCATTAGAAAACCCTTTTTAAGTTATGTCAGCACAGCTGAAAACTGTTCTAATTAAAGAAGAAATAAAACTGGCCTTCTTTAGACTAGTTGAGTATCTGGAGCATCAGCGTTTGTGGGTTCGATTACAGGCTCAAAATGGCTAGAAACAACATTAACAAGGTCTACACTGTATTTCTGATCAATTTGATGTTATTTGAATGGACAAAAAAAGTGAAAGAAAAGCAAAGACAATGACATTTCTAAGTGACCACAAACTTTCGAAAAATACCTCATTCCAAAATCATGGGCAATAATATGGAGTTGGGCCCCCCCTTTCCGCAAAGGGGGGGCCCAACTCCATATTATTGCCCATGATTTTGGAATGAGGTATTCGACGTGCATGTGTCCACGTACTTTTGGTCATGTAGTGTATAGCCTAGTAATCAACTAATTCTAAAGTACTGAGAAATTCGATCATTGCTACAGGGACTCGCTTCCATTCAACCACTGATGTTGGGCAATTAGACCCAGCTCGCAGTCGGGGTTACAATTCATCCCAAAGGTGTTTGATAAGGTGTATGTCAGGGTTCTGTGCAGGCCAGTCAGGTTCTTCTTCACCGATCTCGACAAACCATTTCTGTATGGACCAGGCTTCGTGTACGGGGGCATTGTCATGCTGAAATACATTTCATCAATTATAAATTACATGACCCTACCCGGGTCTAGATTTAAAAAATCCTAAACCCTCCCCTTGACTAAAATTGAAAAAGCATGACCCTCCCCCATTTACTTCCAGGTAACCATTCTGTAAATTACAATCCATCCTTTAATCGCCAATGCGCCTTTAATTGAATCCCTACTACAATACACCGCTGATGATTCAGGTTGACAAAGGTATACTACAACAATAGTTACATGCTCCATACACAAAGGGAAAACACTAACACACCACTCTGTCCCATTAGGATTTAAATCTACTAGTAAAGTACAGTGGGGCAAAAAAGTATTTAGTCAGCCACCAATTGTGCAAGTTCTCCCACTTAAAAAGATGAGGCCTGTAATTTTCATCATAGGTACACTTCAACTATGACAGACAAAATGAGAGAAAAAAATCAAAAAAAATCACATTGTAGGATTTTTAATGAATTTATTTGCAAATTATGGTGGAAAATAAGTATTTGGTCACCTACAAACGAGCAAGATTTCTGGCTCTCACAGACCTGTAACTTCTTCTTTAAGAGGCTCCTCTGTCCTCCACTCGTTACCTGTATTAATGGCACCTGTTTGAACTTGGTATCAGTATAAAAGACACCTGTCCACAACCTCAAACAGTCACACTCCAAACTCCACTATGGCCAAGACCAAAGAGCTGTCAAAGGACACCAGAAATAAAATTGTAGACCTGCACCAGGCTGGGAAGACTGAATCTGCAATAGGTAAGCAGCTTGGTTTGAAGAAATCAACTGTGGGAGCAATTATTAGGAAATGGAAGATGTGGGGCGGCAGGGTAGCCTAGTGGTTAGAGTGTTGGACTAGTAACTGGAAGGTTGCAAGTTCAAACCCCGAGCTGATAAGGTACAAATCTGTCGTTCTGCCCCTGAACAGGCAGTTAACCCACTGTTCCTAGGCCGTCATTGAAAATAAGAATTTGTTCTTAACTGACTTGCCTGGTTAAATAAAGGTAAAATAAAACAAGACCACTGATAATCTCCCTCGATCTGTGGCTCCATGCAAGATCTCACCCCGTGGGGTCAAAATGATCACAAGAACGGTGAGCAAAAATCCCAGAAGTACACGGGGGACCTAGTGAATGACCTGCAGAGAGCTGGGACCAAAGTAACAAAGCCTACCATCAGTAACACACTACGCCACCAGGGACTCAAATCCTGCAGTGCCAGACGTGTCCCCCTGCTTAAGCCAGTACATGTCCAGGCCCGTCTGAAGTTTGCTAGAGAGCATTTGGATGATTCAGAAGAAGATTGGGAGAATGGCATGTGGTCAGATGAAACCAAAATATAACTTTTTGGTAAAAACTCAACTCGTTGTGTTTGGAGGACAAAGAATGCTGAGTTGCATCCAAAGAACACCGCACCTACTGTGAAGCATGGGGTGGAAACATCATGCTTTGGGGCTGTTTTTCTGCAAAGGGACCAGGACGACTTATCCGTGTAAAGGAAAGAATGAATGGGGCCATGTATCGTGAGATTTTGAGTGAAAACCTCCTTCCATCAGCAAGGGCATTGAAGATGAAACGTGGCTGGGTCTTTCAGCATGACATTGATCCCAAACACACCGCCCGGGCAACGAAGGAGTGGCTTCGTAAGAAGCATTTCAAGGTCCTGGAGTGGCCTAGCCAGTCTCCAGTTCTCAACCCCATAGAAAATCTTTGGAGGGAGTTGAAAGTCCGTGTTGCCCAGCAACAGCCCCAAAACATCACTGCTCTAGAGGAGATCTGCATGGAGGAATGGGCCAAAACCAGCAACAGTGTGTGAAAACCTTGTGAAGACTTACAGAAAACGTCTGACCTATGTCATTGCCAACAAAGGGTATATAACAAAGTATTGAGAAACTTTTGTTATTGACCAAATACTTATTTTCCACCATAATTTGCAAATAAATTCATTAAAAAATCCTACAATGTGATTTTCTGGATTTTTTTTCTAATTTTGCCTGACATAGTTGAAGTGTACCTATTATGAAAAATACAGGCCTCTCTCATCTCTTTAAGTGGGAGAACTTGCACAATTGGTGGCTGACAATACTTTTTTGCCCCACTGTATTATTGTCACATATAATAGGCTATT
>NW_024606577.1:0-9583 GCF_018296145.1 Oncorhynchus tshawytscha | reverse complement strand
CCATCATACTATAAAATACTTACAGAGACCCAAAATATTCTTTCTTGCAGACTTACAGAGACCCATAATACCCCAAAAGACTCACAGAGGCCCATCATACACTATTTAACAGACCCACAGAGACCCATAATACTCCAAAAGACCCACAGAGGCCCATCATACACTATTTAACAGACCCACAGAGACCCATAATACTCCAAAAGACCCACAGAGGCCCAGCATACACTATTTAACAGACCCACAGAGACCCATAATACTCCAAAAGACCCACAGAGGCCCATCATACACTATTTAACAGACCCACAGAGACCCATAATACTCCAAAAAGACCCACAGAGGCCCATCATACACTATTTAACAGACCCACAGAGACCCATAATACTCCAAAACAGACCCACAGAGACCCATCATACACTATTTAACAGACCCACAGAGACCCATAATACCCCAAAGACTCACAGAGACCCAGCATACACTATTTAACAGACCCACAGAGACCCATCATACTCCAAAAGACCCACAGAGGCCCATCATACACTATTTAACAGACCCACAGAGACCCATCATACTCTATCCAAAAGACTAGACCACAGAGACCCATCATACACTATTTAACAGACCCACAGAGACCCATCATACTCCAAAAGACCCACAGAGGCCCATCATACACTATTTAACAGACCCACAGAGACCCATAATACTCCAAAGACCCACAGAGGCCCATCATACACTATTTAACAGACCCACAGAGACCCATAATACTCCAAAAGACCCACAGAGGCCCATCATACACTATTTAACAGACCCACAGAGACCCATAATACTCCAAAAGACCCACAGAGGCCCATCATACACTATTTAACAGACCCACAGAGACCCATAATACTCCAAAAGACTTACAGAGACCCATCATACTCTATCTAACAGACCCACAGAGACCCATAATACTCCAAAAGACCCACAGAGGCCCATCATACACTATTTAACAGACCCACAGAGACCCATAATACCCCAAAGACCCACAGAGACCCATCATACACTATTTAACAGACCCACAGAGACCCATAATACTCTAAAAGACCCACAGAGACCCATCATACACTATCTAACAGACTCACAGAGACCCATCATACTCTATCTAAAATGTAGACTCCACAGAGGCCATCATACTCTATTTAACAGACCCACAGAGACCCATCATACTCCATTAGACCCACAGAGGCCCATCATACTCTATCTAACAGACCCACAGAGACCCATCATACTCTATCTAACAGACCCACAGAGACCCATCATACACTATTTAACAGACTCACAGAGACCCATCATACTCTATCTAACAGACTCACAGAGACCCATCATACTCTATCTAACAGACTTACAGAGACCCATCATACTCTCTAACAGACCCACAGAGACCCATCATACATCTAACAGACCCACAGAGACCCATCATACTCTATCTAACAGACTTACAGAGACCCATCATACTCTATCTAACAGACTCACAGAGACCCATCATACTCTATCTAACAGACTCACAGAGACCCATCATACTCTATCTAACAGACTCACAGAGACCCATCATACTCTATCTAACAGATGTACAGAGACCCATCATCCTCTATCTAACAGACTCACAGAGACCCATCATACTCTATCTAACAGACTTACAGAGACCCATCATACTCTATCTAACAGACTTACAGAGACCCATCATACTCTATCTAACAGATGTACAGAGACCCATCATCCTCTATCTAACAGATGTACAGAGACCCATCATACTCTATCTAACGGAATTACAGAGACCCATCATCCTCTATCTAACAGACTTACAGAGACCCATCATCCTCTATCTAACAGACTTACAGAGACCCATCATACTCTATCTAACAGAATTACAGGGACCCATCATCCTCTATCTAACAGAATTACAGGGACCCATCATACTCTATCTAACAGAATTACAGGGACCCATCATCCTCTATCTAACAGATGTACAGAGACCCATCATCCTCTATCTAACAGAATTACAGAGACCCATCATCCTCTATCTAACAGAATTACAGGGACCCATCATACTCTATCTAACAGACTTACAGAGACCCATCATACTCTATCTAACAGACTTACAGAGACCCATCATACTCTATCTAACAGACTTACAGAGACCCATCATACTCTATCTAACAGACTTACAGAGACCCATCATACTCTATCTAACAGACTTACAGAGACCCATCATACTCTATTTAACAGACTCACAGAGACCCATCATACCTATTAACAGACTTACAGAGACCCATCTACTCTAAACAGACTTACAGAGACCCATCATACTCTATCTAACAGACTCACAGAGACCCATCAATACTCTAAAACAGACTTACAGAGACCCATCATACTCTATCTAACAGACCCACAGAGACCCATCATACTCTAACAGACTCACAGAGACCCATCATACTCTATCTAACAGACTTACAGAGACCCATCATACTCTATCTAACAGATCAGAGACCCATCATACTCTATCTTAACAGACCCACAGAGACCCATCATACTCAACAGACTTACAGAGACCCATCATACTCTATCTAACAGACTTACAGAGACCCATCATACTCTATCTAAAGACTCACAGAGACCCATCATACTCTATCTAACAGACTCACAGAGACCCATCATACTCTATCTAACAGACTCACAGAGACCCATCATACTCTATCTAACAGACTTACAGAGACCCATCATACTCTATCTAACAGACTCACAGAGACCCATCATACTCTATCTAACAGACTCACAGAGACCCATCATACTCTATCTAACAGACTCACAGAGACCCATCATACTCTATCTAACAGACTCACAGAGACCCATCATACTCTATC
Organism: Oncorhynchus tshawytscha; assembly: GCF_018296145.1. Lineage (NCBI taxonomy): Eukaryota > Metazoa > Chordata > Actinopteri > Salmoniformes > Salmonidae > Oncorhynchus > Oncorhynchus tshawytscha. The sequence continues at coordinate 6,686 of NW_024606577.1, read as the reverse complement.
TAACAGACTCACAGAGACCCATCATACTCTATCTAACAGACTCACAGAGACCCATCATCATACTCTATCTAACAGACTCACAGAGACCCATCATACTCTATCTAACAGACTTACAGAGACCCATCATACTCTAACAGACTTACAGAGACCCATCATACTCTATCTAACAGACTCACAGAGACCCATCATACTCTATCTAACAGACTTACAGAGACCCATCATACTCTATCTAACAGACTCACAGAGACCCATCATCTCTATCTAACAGACTCACAGAGACCCATCATCCTCTATCTAACAGACTCACAGAGACCCATCATACTCTATCTAACAGACTCACAGAGACCCATCATACTCTATCTAACAGACTACAGAGACCCATCATACTCTATCTAACAGACTCACAGAGACCCATCATACTCATATCTAACAGACTCACAGAGACCCATCATACCCATCTATCTAACAGACTTACAGAGACCCATCATACTCTATCTAACAGACTTACAGAGACCCATCATACTCTATCTAACAGACTCACAGAGACCCATCATACTCTATCTAACAGACTCACAGAGACCCATCATACTCTATCTAACAGACTCACAGAGACCCATCATACTCTATCTAACAGACTCACAGAGACCCATCATACTCTATCTAACAGACTCACAGAGACCCATCATACTCTATCTAACAGACTCACAGAGACCCATCATACATCTATCTAACAGACTCACAGAGACCCATCATACTCTAAACAGACTTACAGAGACCCATCATACTCTATCTAACAGACTCACAGAGACCCATCATACTCTATCTAACAGACTCACAGAGACCCATCATCTCTATCTAACAGACTCACAGAGACCCATCATACTCTAATAACAGACTCACAGAGACCCATCATCCTCTATCTAACAGACTTACAGAGACCCATCATACTCTATCTAACAGACTCACAGAGACCCATCATACTCTATCTAACAGACTTACAGAGACCCATCATACTCTAATAGACGTACAGAGACCCATCATACTCTATCTAACAGATGTACAGAGACCCATCATCCTCTATCTAACAGAATTACAGGGACCCATCATCCTCTATCTAACAGATGTACAGAGACCCATCATCCTCTATCTAACAGAATTACAGGGACCCATCATCCTCTATCTAACAGACTTACAGAGACCCATCATACTCTATCTAACAGATGTACAGAGACCCATCATCCTCTATCTAACAGATGTACAGAGACCCATCATACTCTATCTAACGGACTTACAGAGACCCATCATCCTCTATCTAACAGACTTACAGAGACCCATCATCCTCTATCTAACAGACTTACAGAGACCCATCATACTCTATCTAACAGAATTACAGGGACCCATCATCCTCTATCTAACAGAATTACAGGGACCCATCATACTCTATCTAACAGAATTACAGGGACCCATCATCCTCTATCTAACAGATGTACAGAGACCCATCATCCTCTATCTAACAGAATTACAGAGACCCATCATCCTCTATCTAACAGAATTACAGGGACCCATCATACTCTATCTAACAGAATTACAGGGACCCATCATCCTCTATCTAACAGATGTACAGAGACCCATCATCCTCTATCTAACAGAATTACAGGGACCCATCATCCTCTATCTAACAGAATTACAGGGACCCATCATCCTCTATCTAACAGATGTACAGAGACCCATCATCCTCTATCTAACAGACTTACAGAGACCCATCATACTCTATCTAACAGACTCACAGAGACCCATCATACTCTATCTAACAGACTTACAGAGACCCATCATACTCTAATAGACAGACAGAGACCCATCATACTCTATCTAACAGATGTACAGAGACCCATCATCCTCTATCTAACAGAATTACAGGGACCCATCATCCTCTATCTAACAGATGTACAGAGACCCATCATCCTCTATCTAACAGAATTACAGGGACCCATCATCCTCTATCTAACAGACTTACAGAGACCCATCATACTCTATCTAACAGATGTACAGAGACCCATCATCCTCTATCTAACAGATGTACAGAGACCCATCATACTCTATCTAACGGACTTACAGAGACCCATCATCCTCTATCTAACAGACTTACAGAGACCCATCATCCTCTATCTAACAGACTTACAGAGACCCATCATACTCTATCTAACAGAATTACAGGACCCATCATCCTCTATCTAACAGAATTACAGGGACCCATCATACTCTATCTAACAGAATTACAGGGACCCATCATCCTCTATCTAACAGATGTACAGAGACCCATCATCCTCTATCTAACAGAATTACAGAGACCCATCATCCTCTATCTAACAGAATTACAGGGACCCATCATACTCTATCTAACAGAATTACAGGGACCCATCATCCTCTATCTAACAGATGTACAGAGACCCATCATCCTCTATCTAACAGAATTACAGGGACCCATCATCCTCTATCTAACAGAATTACAGGGACCCATCATCCTCTATCTAACAGATGTACAGAGACCCATCATACTCTATTAAACAGACTTACAGAGACCCATCATACTCTATCTAACAGACTTACAGAGACCCATCATACTCTATCTAAGCAGACTTACAGAGACCCATCATACTCTAACAGTCACAAAGACAAATCATACTCTAACAGAACCATCATACTATATCTAACATATTTAAGGAGACCCATCATACTCTAACAGACTCACAGACACCCATCATACTTTATTAAACAGACTTACAGAGACCTTCATACTCTATCTAACTTACTCACAGAGACACATCATCCTCTATCTGACAGACTCACAGAGACCCATCATACTCTATCTAACGGACTCACAGACAGACCCATCATCCTCTATCTTACAGAATTACAGAGACCCATCATTCTCTATCTAACAGACTTACAGAGACCCATCAAACTCTAACATAGTCTAAAGACAAATCATACTCTATTTAACAGACCCATCATACTATATCTAACATATTTAAAGAGACCCATCATACTCTAACAGACTCACATAGACCCATCATACTCTAACAGACTCACAGAGAACGATCATCACTCTATCTAACAGACTCACAGACACCCATCATACTCTTAAAGACTCACAGAGAACGATCACACTCTATCTAACAGACTCACAGAGACCCATCATACTCTAATAGACTCACAGAGACCCATCATACTCTATCTAACAGACTTACAGAGACCCATCATACTCTATCTAACAGACTTACAGAGACCCATCATACTCTAATAGACTTACAGAGACCCATCATACTCTATCTAACAGACTCACAGAGACCCATCATACTCTATCTAACAGACTTACAGAGACCCATCATACTCTATCTAACAGACTCACAGAGACCCATCATACTCTATCTAACAGACTTACAGAGACCCATCATCCTCTATCTAACAGACTCACAGAGACCCATCATACTCTATCTAACAGACTCACAGAGACCCATCATACTCTATCTAACAGACTTACAGAGACCCATCATACTCTAATAACAGACTTACAGAGACCCATCATACTCTATCTAACAGACTCACAGAGACCCATCATACTCTATCTAACAGACTTACAGAGACCCATCATCCTCTATCTAACAGACTTACAGAGACACATCATCCTCTATCTAACAGACTCACAGAGAACCATCATCACTCTATCTAACAGACTCACAGAGACCCATCATACTCTATCTAACAGACTCACAGAGACCCATCATCCTCTATCTAACAGACTCACAGAGACCCATCATACTTTGTCTAACAGACTCACACTCTAATAGCCTCATACTCTAATTGAATTATAGAGACACATCATACTCTAACAGACTCACAGAGACCCATCATACTCTAACAGACTCACAGAGAACCATCACACTCTATCTAACAGACTCACAGACACCCATCATACTCTTAAAGACTCACAGAGAACCATCATCACTCTATCTAACAGACTCACAGAGACCCATCATACTCTAATAGACTCACAGACCCATCATCCTCTATCTAACAGACTTACAGAGACCCATCATACTCTATCTAACAGACTCACAGAGACCCATCATACTCTATCTAACAGACTCACACTCTATCTAACAGACTCACAGACACCCATCATACTATTAAAGACTCACAGAGAACCATCACACTCTATCTAACAGACTCACAGAGACCCATCATACTCTAATAGACTCACAGAGACCCATCATACTCTATCTAACAGACTTACAGAGACCCATCATACTCTATCTAACAGACTCACAGAGACCCATCATACTCTATCTAACAGACTTACAGAGACCCATCATACTCTAATAGACTACAGAGACCCATCATACTCTATCTAACAGATGTACAGAGACCCATCATCCTCTATCTAACAGAATTACAGGGACCCATCATCCTCTATCTAACAGATGTACAGAGACCCATCATCCTCTATCTAACAGAATTACAGGGACCCATCATCCTCTATCTAACAGACTTACAGAGACCCATCATACTCTATCTAACAGATGTACAGAGACCCATCATCCTCTATCTAACAGATGTACAGAGACCCATCATACTCTATCTAACGGACTTACAGAGACCCATCATCCTCTATCTAACAGACTTACAGAGACCCATCATCCTCTATCTAACAGACTTACAGAGACCCATCATACTCTATCTAACAGAATTACAGGGACCCATCATCCTCTATCTAACAGAATTACAGGGACCCATCATACTCTATCTAACAGAATTACAGGGACCCATCATCCTCTATCTAACAGATGTACAGAGACCCATCATCCTCTATCTAACAGAATTACAGAGACCCATCATCCTCTATCTAACAGAATTACAGGGACCCATCATACTCTATCTAACAGAATTACAGGGACCCATCATCCTCTATCTAACAGATGTACAGAGACCCATCATCCTCTATCTAACAGAATTACAGGGACCCATCATCCTCTATCTAACAGAATTACAGGGACCCATCATCCTCTATCTAACAGATGTACAGAGACGCATCATACTCTATTAAACAGACTTACAGAGACCCATCATACTCTATTAAGCAGACTTACAGAGACCCATCATACTCTATTAACAGACTTACAGAGACCCATCATACTCTAACAGTCACAAAGACAAATCATACTCTATTTAACAGAACCATCATACTATATCTAACATATTTAAGGAGACCCATCATACTCTAACAGACTCACAGACACCCATCATACTTTATTAAACAGACTTACAGAGACCTTCATACTCTATCTAACTTACTCACAGAGACACATCATCCTCTATCTGATAGACTCACAGAGACCCATCATACTCTAACGGACTCACATAGACCCATCATTCTCTATCTAACAACAGACTTACAGAGACCCATCAAACTCTAACTAGTCACAAAGACAAATCATACTCTATTTAACAGACCCATCATACTATATCTAACATATTTAAAGAGACCCATCATACTCTAACAGACTCACATAGACCCATCATACTCTAACAGACTCACAGAGAACCATCACACTCTATCTAACAGACTCACAGACACCCATCATACTCTTAAAGACTCACAGAGAACGATCACACTCTATCTAACAGACTCACAGAGACCCATCATACTCTAATAGACTCACAGAGACCCATCATACTCTATCTAACAGACTTACAGAGACCCATCATACTCTATCTAACAGACTTACAGAGACCCATCATACTCTAACAGACTTACAGAGACCCATCATACTCTATCTAACAGACTCACAGAGACCCATCATACTCTATCTAACAGACTTACAGAGACCCATCATCCTCTATCTAACAGACTCACAGAGACCCATCATACTCTATCTAACAGACTCACAGAGACCCATCATACTCTATCTAACAGACTCACAGACACCCATCTTACTTTTAAAGACTCACAGAGAACGATCACACTCTATCTAACAGACTCACAGAGACCCATCATACTCTAATAACAGACTCACAGAGACCCATCATACTCTATCTAACAGACTCACAGAGACCCATCATCCTCTATCTAACAGACTTACAGAGACCCATCATACTCTATCTAACAGACTTACAGAGACCCATCATACTCTAATAGACTTACAGAGACCCATCATACTCTATCTAACAGACTCACAGAGACCCATCATACTCTATCTAACAGACTTACAGAGACCCATCATACTCTATCTAACAGACTCACAGAGACCCATCATACTCTATCTAACAGACTTACAGAGACCCATCATCCTCTATCTAACAGACTCACAGAGACCCATCATACTCTATCTAACAGACTCACAGAGACCCATCATACTCTATCTAACAGACTTACAGAGACCCATCATACTCTAATAGACATACAGAGACCCATCATACTCTATCTAACAGACTTACAGAGACCCATCATACTCTATCTAACAGATTACAGAGACCATCATCCTCTATCTAACAGACTTACAGAGACACATCATCCTCTATCTAACAGACTCACAGAGAACATCCTCTATCACACTCTATCTAACAGACTTACAGAGACCCATCATACTCTATCTAACAGACTCACAGAGACCCATCATCCTCTATCT
>NW_024606576.1:5000-9564 GCF_018296145.1 Oncorhynchus tshawytscha | reverse complement strand
AGCCTCTGTTATTGGTAATGGTGAGAGGTTAGCATGTTTTGTTGTAGCCTCTGTTATTGGTAATGGTGAGAGGTTAGTATGTTTTGTTGTAGCCTCTGTTATTGGTAATGGTGAGAGGTTAGCATGTTTTGTTGTAGCCTCTGTTATTGGTAATGGTGAGAGGTCAAATCAAATCAAATAAATTTTTATTTGTCACATACACATGGTTAGCAGATGTTAATGCGAGTGTAGCGAAATGCTTGTGCTTCTAGTTCCGACAATGCAGTAATAACGAACAAGTAATCTAACTAACAATTCCAAAAAAACTACTTATACACAGTGTAAGGGGATAAGAATATGTACATAAGGATATATGAATGAGTGATGGTACAGAGCATAGGCAAGATACAGTAGATGATATCGAGTACAGTATAACATATGAGATGAGTATGTAAACAAAGTGGCATAGTTAAAGTGGCTAGTGATACATGTATTACATAAGGATGCAGTCGATGATATAGAGTACAGTATATACGTATGCATATGAGATGAATAATGTAGGGTAAGTAACATTATATAAGGTAGCATTGTTTAAAGTGGCTAGTGATATATTTACATCATTTCCCATCAATTCCCATTATTAAAGTGGCTGGAGTTGATTCAGTGTCATTGACAGTGTGTTGGCAGCAGCCACTCAATGTTAGTAGTGGCTGTTTAACAGTCTGATGGCCTTGAGATAAAAAGCTGTTTTCAGTCTCTCGGTCCCAGCTTTGATGCACCTGTACTGAGCTCGACTTCTGGATGACAGCGGGGTGAACAGGCAGTGGCTCGGGTGGTTGATGTCCTTGATGATCTTTATGGCCTTCCTGTAGCATGGGTGGTGTAGGTGTCCTGGAGGGCAGGTAGTTTGCCCCGGTGATGCGTTGTGCAGACCTCACTACCCTCTGGAGAGCCTTACGGTTGAGGCGGTGCAGTTGCCATACCAGGCGGTGATACAGCCCACCAGGATGCTCTCGATTGTGCATCTGTAGAAGTTTGTGAGTGCTTTTGGTGACAAGCCGAATTTCTTCAGCCTCCTGAGGTTGAAGAGGCGCTGCTGCGCCTTCTTCACGATGCTGTCTGTGTGAGTGGACCAATTCAGTTTGTCTGTGATGTATGCCGAGGAACTTAAAACTTGCTACCCTCTCCACTACTGTTCCATCGATGTGGATAGGGGGTGTTCCCTCTGCTGTTTCCTGAAGTCCACAATCATCTCCTTAGTTTTGTTGAGAGATGCAGCCAAGAGGCCCATGATCACTCTGGATGAACTGCAGAGATCTACAGCTGAGGTGGGAGACTCTGTCCATAGGACAACAATCAGTCGTACATTGCACAAATCTGGCCTTTATGGAAGAGTGGCAAGAAGAAAGACATTTCTTAAAGATATCCATAAAAAGTGTCGTTTAAAGTTTGCCACAAGCCACCTGGGAGACACACCAAACATGTGGAAGAAGGTGCTCTGGTCAGATGAAACCAAAATTGAACTTTTTGGCAACAATGCAAAACGTTATGTTTGGCGTAAAAGCAACACAGCGCATCACCCTGAACACACTATCCCCACTGTCAAACATGGTGGTGGCAGCATCATGGTTTGGGCCTGATTTTCTTCAGCAGGGACAGGGAAGATGGTTAAAATTGATGGGAAGATGGATGGAGCCAAATACAGGACCATTCTGGAAGAAAACCTGATGGAGTCTGCAAAAGACCTGAGACTGGGACGGAGATGTGTCTTCCAACAAGACAATGATCCAAAACATAAAGCAAAATCTACAATGGAATGGTTCAAAAATAAACATATCCAGGTGTTAGAATGGCCAAGTCAAAGTCCAGACCTGAATCCAATCGAGAATCTGTGGAAAGAACTGAAAACTGCTGTTCACAAATGCTCTCCATCCAACCTCACTGAGCTGTTTTGCAAGGAGGAATGGGAAAAAATGTCAGTCTCTCGATGTGCAAAACTGATAGAGACATACCCCAAGCGACTTACAGCTGTAATCGCAGCAAAAGGTGGCGCTACAAAGTATTAACTTAAGGGGCTGAATAATTTTGCACGTCCAATTTTTCAGTTTTTGATTTGTTAAAAAGTTTGAAATATCCAATAAATGTCGTTCCACTTCATGATTGTGTCCCACTTGTTGTTGATTCTTCACAAAAAATACAGTTTTATATCTTTATGTTTGAAGCCTGAAATGTGGCAAAACGTCGCAAAGTTCAAGGGGGCGAATACTTTCCGCAAGCACTGTACTCTCTTAGACAGAAAAGTCCTCCACTCATCATCCACCATTTTATTATCGGGCAAAACACAACCAAAAACACAACCAAAACAAACTGCAAATGCAACCAACGAGTTTACGACAAAAAAACTAGAAGCACGGTGGCTAGGAAAAACTCCCTAGAAAGGCCAAAACCTAGGAAGAAACCTAGAGAGGAACCAGGCTATGAGGGTGGCCAGTCCTCTTCTGGCTGTGCCGGGTGGAGATTATAACAGAACATGGCCAAGATGTTCAAATGTTCATAAATGACCAGCATGGTTGAATAATAGTAAGGCAGAACAGTTGAAACTGGAGCAGCAGCACGGCCAGGTGGACTGGGGACAGCAAGGAGTCATCATGTCAGGTAGTCCTGGGGCATGGTCCTAGGGCTCAGGTCCTCCGAGAGAGAGAAAGAAAGAGAGAAGGAGAGAATTAGAGAACGCACACTTAGATTCACACAGGACACAGAATAGGACAGGAGAAATACTCCAGATATAACAAACTGAACCAAAACAAACTGCAACCAACGAGTTTACGACCAAATACTACACTTTTGACTACTTTAATACACTATAAGTGAATTGGTCAGATTATTTATGTTGGAGTATAGAGACACGTTTAAAATGTCAGCTTCACTGTCAAAATAGATATGGTGTGGACTGTATACTCAATACAATCTAAATCTGATACCTCACTGTCTAAATAGATATGGTGTGGACTGTATACTCAATACAATCTAAATCTGATACCTCACTGTCAAAATAGATATGGTGTGGACTGTATACTCAATACAATCTAAATCTGATACCTCACTGTCTAAATAGATATGGTGTGGACTGTATACTCAATACAATCTAAATCTGATACCTCACTGTCTGTCTTTTGACTGATACTGATTTTTAAACTGGTCTGGTCAGTGTATTCAAATATTTGTTCATATGCATCTTTCTATCTACAAGCAATATTTGGAAAATATGTCATTTCTAGGATGTGCTTCTCTGGTCTCAGCTCTGAGGTCAAACCCAACACATTATTTGTGGACAGGTTAACAGTGTAAGCAGTGAAAGCTAAGAGTAACATTTTAATACAACCTGTCTGTCATTGTATTTCTCTGTGTTTCAGACTCACTGGCTGTAAACTCAGAAACACATCCTGTAAAGTGTTGGCCTCAGTTCTCAGTTCAAACCCCTCACACCTGAGAGAGCTGGATCTGAGTAACAATGACCTGAAGGATTCAGGAGTGAAGCTGCTCTCTGCTGGACTGGGGAATCCCCACTGTAAACTGGAGACTCTGAGGTCAGTATTCCTGTAGTTGGTCAACAAGTGATAACTGTTCATCAGATCCACATGTGTTTACCAGACACACATAGTCCACACCATATGTGTTTGGACAGTGAAGCTACCTTTGTGTTACATTTTGTTTGAAAAAATACCTGTGTTAATGTTTAAATATGAATAGTGAATTACAAAGTTATAGAGGCACAAAGATCAGAATAAATGCTAAACTCCTCTGTTATTGGTAATGGTGAGAGGTTAACATGTTTTGTTGTAGCCTCTGTTATTGGTAATGGTGAGAGGTTAGCATGTTTTGTTGTAGCCTCTGTTATTGGTAATGGTGAGAGGTTAGCATGTTTTGTTGTAGCCTCTGTTATTGGTAATGGTGAGAGGTTAGCATGTTTTGTTGTAGCCTCTGTTATTGGTAATGGTGAGAGGTTAGCATGTTTTGTTGTAGTCTCTGTTATTGGTAATCTGTACCATCTGTAACTTGTACACTCATTATTATTCATGATTCAGTCATGATTTGTATTAATCATGGCATCATCAGGATTAATTTAGTAGTGCTTAGAAAGATGTTATCTACTCAGACAGAAAATTACTCTAGTCATGAATCACAATTGTTTTAATGAACAAAAATAACCCAAAACACAACCAAAACAAACTGTAAATGCAACAAACGAGTTTGTCACGACTTCCGCCGAGGTCGGTCCCTCTCCTTGTTCGGGCGGCGTTCGGTGGTCGACGTCACCGTCCTTCTAGCCATCGCAGATCCACGTCTCATTTTCCATTTGTTTTGTCTTTGTTTTACACGGCTGGTTTCATTTCCCCAATTACATGTTCATTATTTAACCCTCTTTTTCCCCTTTGTTTTTGTGCGTGATTGTTTTCTGTCTGTTCGGTCTGTTATTGTGGGCTCGGTATTACGACATTTTATTAGAATATTTGAGTTACTTGTGTTACACATCTCTGCTGTCCTGCATCTGACTCCTCTGCACCAGCCTCACCCAGACCATTAC
>NW_024606575.1:0-9560 GCF_018296145.1 Oncorhynchus tshawytscha | reverse complement strand
TTCGCAAGGCATTGTAATTGGTTAAGCAAAGGAAAATTCTAAATTGATCTGGGAGAATCTAAAAAAGTTAACAGGAAAGACCATAGTAACACTGCAAAAGACTAGAAAATCATGGTGAATAACAATCTAACACAGGATGCAGTCGAAATAGCAATAGACTTCAATTCTACTATATTGACTCTGTCAGGTACTGACACAGAACCCCTCCACTGGTTTCTTGGGCTCAGTGCTAGTGAATGACGCTCAACCTGTCTTCATCATAAGGAGGTTTCTGAGTCAAAGGTGAACAAGGTGATTAGAACTCTAAAGCCAAAGATGTATTTGGGCTGGACTACCTTTCTTAAAAACTACAAAGAGTCGCTCACTGGCCTCATTACTAAGGTCCCCAACACATCTATTGGTCTCGGGTGTTTCAAGGGTATGGCAGTCGGCCATAATTAGCGCCCATCTTTAAACCGGGCGACCCTGCTGACGTGAGTGAGTAACTACAGGCCCAGTAGTATACTACCTGTGGTGTCAAAGGTTGTTGAAAAGTGTGTAGCAGAACAACTGATTGCCCACTTCAACAACAGCCCTTCACATTACACTCCATGCAGTTTGGCTTCAGAGCGAAACACTCCACAGAAAAGGCCAACTGCTTTCTTCTGGAAAATGTGAAGTCAAGATGGACAAAGGGGCATTGTTGGGGCTGTGCTTCTGGACCTAAGGAAGGCTTTTGATACTGTTAACCATGAGATTCTCATCACAAAATTGTCCAAGTTCAACTTTTGCCCCCGATGCCTTGAGATGGATGAAAACATACCTTGAAGGCAGAACTCAGTGTGTCACAGTGAGCAATGAGCTGTCGCCCACCGTTAGCTATGATGTGGGCGTGCCCCAGGGTCAATACTGGGGCCCCTCCTGTTCAGCCTGTACAATAATGATCTGCCTTCTGTCTGTACTGGGCCTGAAGTTCAAATGTATGCAGATGATACAGTGATATATGTGCATGCAAAGAGCAAACAACAAGCTGCACAAGAACTCACTACTGTAATGGTCCAGGTTACAAAGTGACTTAGTGACTAGTGTTTGCTTCTCAATGTGAAAACAACTGTTTGCATGTTCTTCACAAAGAGGGCAACAGATGCTACTGAGCCAGATCTCTATGTGTCAGGGAGAAGCTCCAGGTGGTATCTGATTTTAAGTACCTTGGCATCATACTTGAGTCCAACCTCTCTTTTTAAAAAACATGTGAAAAAGGTAATTCAAATAGCCAAATTCAACCTAGCTAATTTCCGATTTATACAAAATTGTTTTTGACTACAGAGGTAGCAAAACTGTACTTCAAATCTATGATACTCCCCACTTAACATACTGCTTGACTAGTTGGGCCCAAGCTTGCTGTACAACATTAAAACCTATTCAGTCTGTCTACAAACAGGCTCTCAAAGTGCTTGATAGCCCATAGCTATTGGGCTATTGGAAGCCCAATAGCCATCATCCCTGTTACATCCTCAGAAAGCATGAGCTCCTGAGTTGGGAAAATCTTGTGCAATACACCGACGCATGTCTTGTATTCAACATCCTAAATGGCCTGGCTCCCCCTCCACTCAGTATTTTTGTTAAACAGAAAACCCAAACATATGGCAGCAGATCCACAAGATCTACCATGAGCGGTGACTGTATAGTTCCCTTAAGGAAAAGCACCTTTAGTAAATCCGCTTTCACTGTGAGAGCTTCCCATGTCTGGAATACACTGCCATCAGACACACATAACTGCACCACATATCACGCTTTCACAAAATGCATGATGACATGGCTAAAGGTCAATCAGATTTGTGAACATAATCCCTAGCTGTGTATTGCTGCTTTCCATGTTGTCTGTTGTCAGTAGCTTGTGAGGTGTGGAAACACTTTGTTTCTTTTATGAATGTAGTCTTTTTGTCCTATGTTGCTCTGTCTGCATGCTATATCTTGCTTGTCCTATGTTTCTCTGTCTGCATGCTACAGTGCCTTGCGAAAGTATTATTTTGAACTTTGCGACCTTTTGCCACATTTCAGACTTCAAACATAAAGATATAAAACTGTATTTTTTTGTGAAGAATCAACAACAAGTGGGACACAATCATGAAGTGGAACGACATTTATTGGATATTTCAAACTTTTTTAACAAATCAAAAACTGAAAAATTGGGCGTGCAAAATTATTCAGCCCCCTTAAGTTAATACTTTGTAGCGCCACCTTTTGCTGCGATTACAGCTGTAAGTCGCTTGGGGTATGTCTCTATTAGTTTTGCACACCGAGAGACTGAAATTTTTTCCCATTCCTCCTTGCAAAACAGCTCGAGCTCAGTGAGGTTGGATGGAGAGCATTTGTGAACAGCAGTTTTCAGTTCTTTTCACAGATTCTCGATTGGATTCAGGTCTGGACTTTGACTTGGCCATTCTAACACCTGGATATGTTTATTTTTGAACCATTCCATTGTAGATTTTGCTTTATGTTTTGGATCATTGTCTTGTTGGAAGACAAATCTCCGTCCCAGTCTCAGGTCTTTTGCAGACTCCGTCAGGTTTTCTTCCAGAATGGTCCTGTATTTGGCTCCATCCATCTTCCCATCAATTTTAACCATCTTCCCTGTCCCTGCTGAAGACAAGCAGGCCCAAACCATGATGCTGCCACCACCATGTTTGACAGTGGGGATGGTGTGTTCAGGAGATGAGCTGTCTTGCTTTTACGCCAAACATAACGTTTTTGCATTGTTGCCAAAAAGTTCAATTTTGGTTTCATCTGACCAGAGCACCTTCTTCCACATGTTTGGTGTGTCTCCCAGGTGGCTTGTGGCAAACTTTAAACAACACTTTTTATGGATATCTTTAAGAAATGGCTTTCTTCTTGTCACTCTTCCATAAAGGCCAGATTTGTGCAATATACGACTGATTGTTGTCCTATGGACAGAGTCTCCCACCTCAGCTGTAGATCTCTGCAGTTCATCCAGAGTGATCATGGGCCTCTTGGCTGCATCTCTGATCAGTCTTCTCCTTGTATGAGCTGAAAGTTTAGAGGGACGGCCAGGTCTTGGTAGATTTGCAGTGGTCTGATACTCCTTCCATTTCAATATTATCGCTTGCACAGTGCTCCTTGGGATGTTCAAAGCTTGGGAAATCTTTTTGTATCCAAATCTGGCTTTAAACTTCTTCACAACAGTATCTCGGACCTGCCTGGTGTGTTCCTTGTTCTTCATGATGCTCTCTGCACTTTTAACGGACCTCTGAGACTATCACAGTGCAGGTGCATTTATACGGAGACTTGATTACACACAGGTGGATTGTATTTATCATCATTAGTCATTTAGGTCAACATTGGATCATTCAGAGATCCTCACTGAACTTCTGGAGAGAGTTTGCTGCACTGAAAGTAAAGGGGCTGAATAATTTTGCACGCCCAATTTTTCAGTTTTTAAATGTGTTAAAAAAGTTTGAAATATCCAATAAATGTCGTTCCACTTCATGACTGTGTCCCACTTGTTGTTGATTCTTCACAAAAAATACAGTTTTATATCTTTATGTTTGAAGCCTGAAATGTGGCAAAAGGTCGCAAAGTTCAAGGGGACCGAATACTTTCGCAAGGCACTGTATATCTTGCTTGTCCTATGTTGCTCTGTCTGTATGCTATTTCTTGCTTGTCCTATGTTGCTCTGTCTGTATGCTACGTCTTGCTTGTCCGCATGCTTTGTCTTGCTTGTCCTATGTTTCTCTGTCTGCATGCTATGTCTTGCTTGTCCTATGGCGCTCTGTCTGCATGCTACACCTTGCTTGTCCTATGGCTCTCTGTCTGCATGCTATATCTTGCTTGTCCTATGGATCTCTGTCTGCATGCTATGTCTTGCTTGTCCTATGTTGCTCTGTCCGTATGCTACGTCTTGCTTGTCCTATGTTTCTCTGTCTGCATGCTATGTCTTGCTTGTCCTATGTTGCTCTGTCTGCCTGCTACATCGTGCTTGTCCTATGTTGCTCTGTCCGTATGCTACGTCTTGCTTGTCCTATGTTTCTCTGTCTGCATGCTATGTCTTGCTTGTCCTGTTGCTCTGTCTGCCTGCTATATCGTGCTTGTCCTATGTTTCTCTGTCTGTATGCTATGTCTTGCTTGTCCTATGGCGCTCTGTCTGCATGCTACGCCTTGCTTGTCCTATGGCGCTCTGTCTGTGTGCTACGTCTTGCTTGTCCTATGTTGCTCTGTCTGTATGCTATGTCTTGCTTGTCCTATGGCGCTCTGTCTGCATGCTACGTCTTGCTTGTCCTATGTTTCTCTGTCTGCATGCTATGTCTTGCTTGTCCTATGTTGCTCTGCGTGAGCTCACTGCTCAATGATTGTCTATATTGTAATTGTTTTGAATAACCTGCCCAGGGACTGGGGTTGAAAATTAGCCAGCTGGCTAAAACCGGCACTTTTACTGAAACGTTGATTAATGTGCACTGTCCCTGTAAAATAAACTCAAACTCAATTGTGCACGACTTCAAATGAAGCAAGCAGGGAGCAGGTTTCAACCCTCAACCTTCTTGCCCGAAGACCAGCGTGCTATCGACTGTGCACCAAAAGCATCTTCAAACCACAGAGTCGATAGAGGTTGTCCCCGCAGTAGCTTGCTACTCAATGGAATAAAGTAATGACCTTACACGTTATGTTGGCTGACAATTTGTTTGCTACTCTGTCCTTACGAACCACATATCATATCATTACAGCAGTATGTACCAGTATGTTAGCTATCTACCTAACGTTAGTAGTTGTACACCAAACTTGCCAGTATATTAACTATAGGCTATCTAACTACCCAACGTTTATTGACTTGATTATTCCCGTCATTCTTGGCTTAGCTAAATGGTATTTTCGTTGTACGTTCTCAATGGACATGGCTTTCGTAAATTCGTCCTGGCTATCTCCTCCAATTTCAGAGCACTCTTGCCTGAGTGTACCAGAGCGCAGAATAATGAATTTACAAGCGCTCAACACCCGTTGAATATGGCTGGTGTCAGTAAACGTCAACAAAAAGCGTAATTAAAATGTTTCCAGCAGCACAGTTACAGTCACCAACGCTCAGGTTAACATGAAAACTGCCTAACCAGATCTGCTAGGGCAAGTAAAATGGTCAGCATGGTCTCATTTGTGTCTGGACGTAGCTTGCAAGCTAGCCAACGTTAGCTTGGGTGCTTGACTGCCGTTGTAAGACCAGAAAGCTCAAATCAACCCTACTCCTCAGCCCGAACATCCAGTGTGCGCTCCGACAGCCTACTCATTCCTCCCCATCTGGGAATTGAACCCCGGTTTCCAGCGTGCCCTCCCCGTCTCTGGTAATTCCGATATGGAAGACTATCAAATGCTTCTCAAAGATGCCCTCTGGTGGTCAAACTAGCACTAACTTGCATTAACAGAAAAATGGCTGACAATTAAATGACGCGCCACAGGATGCAGCAGCTGCCCGCAAGTAGTGCCGCAGTATGACAGAACTTTTAAAGGAGGAACCACTGTACGATCAGAAAGCATTTTTCTCTTGAGTACATGGGGGAGAGGAGAGTGTCTTGCTCATTACAACAGCAGGCCCCAGCGAGGGCACAGGAACAGGGGAGACACTTTTGTTATTCTCATATTTATCATGAGGATAATACAGTTTGACGAAAATCATGGTTTTATCGGACCCAAAATTGGATGTTTTAAAGGAAGGTGACAATGTAAAATCTGCTCTTTCTAGGTTTACAGGCAACCTTTGCATTTTTATGATCAGAACGCATTTTTCTCTTGAGTATATGGGGGAGAGGAGAGTGTCTCGCGCATTACAATTCAAATCAAATGTTATTTGTAACATGCGCCGAACAGCTGTAGACTTTAGCGTGAAATTATTCATTACAAGCCCTTAGCAAACATGGCTGTTCAAGAAATAGCAAATATTTACTAAATAAATTAAGAAAAACATTTAATAAAAAGTAACACAATAAAATAATAATAACGAGGATATAATTATGGTCAGATTTGCCAAACGGAGGGTGAGGGAGAGCTTTGTTTGCGTCTGTGTGTGTGGAGTAAAGGTTGTTTAGAGTTTTTTCCCTCTGGTTGAACATGTGACATGCTGGTGGAAATTAGCTACAACAGATTTAAGTTTGCCTGCATTAAAGTCCCCGGCCACTAGGACTGCCGCTTCTGGGTGAGCATTTTTCTTTTTGCTCATGGCCTTAAACCGCAATCAAAGAGCTGTATAAGTGCCAGCATCAGTTTGTGGTCGTAAATAGACGACTTAAAAATATATAGATTAAACTCTCTTTTGGTTGATAGTGTGGTCTACAGCTTATCATGAGGTACTTTGCATCTTGCGAGCAATACCTTGAGACTTCCTTTTATTAGACATCACGCACCAGCTGTTATTGACAAATAGACACACCCCCACACCGTCTTACCAGACGTAGCTGTTCTGTTGTGCCGATGCACGGAAATCCCAGCCAACTGTATATTATCCAGTATATTCTTCAGTGATTGCACTTTGACCAATAGAACGGATGGTAGAGGCAGGTTGTGTGTCGGCGTGCAACCGCAGGGTGCATGTGATGCTTGTAGTGCAGTAGTGCCTAGGTAGAGGTTAGTTGCATGTCCGCTTACCATGTGATTGATTCTATACTTCGTTTGACATGTTTCTACGGACTGTAACGGAACTTTTTAACTTTTCGTCTGCTCCTAGTGAACGCGCGTCATGAATTTTGATTTGTGAACTGAACGCGCTAACAAAAGTAGGTATTTGGACATAAATGATGGACATTATCGTACAAAACAAACATTTATTGTGGAACTGGGATTCCTGGGAGTGCATTCTGATGAAGATAATCAAAGGTAAGTGAATATTTATAATGTTATTTCAGACTTCTATTGACTGCACAATATGGCGGATATCTGTTTGGCTGTTTTGGTCTCTGAGCGCCATACTCAGATTATTGCATGGTTTGCTTTTTCCGTAAAGCTTTTTGAAATCTGACACGGCGGTTGCATTAAGGAGTAGTGCATCTAAATTTCCATGTTTAACACTTGTATTTTCATCAACATTTATGATGAGTATTTCTGTAAATTGATTGGCTCTCTGCAAAATCACTGGATGTTTTTGGAACTACTGAACATAACCCGCCAATGTATACTCAGATTTTTTTATAGAAATATGAACTTTATCGAACAAAACATACATGTATTGTGTAAAATGAAGTCCAAGGAGTGTCATCTGATGAAGATCATGAAAGGTTAGTGATTAATTATATCTCTATTTCAGATTTTTGTGACTCCTCTCTTTGGCTGGAAAAATGGCTGTGTTCTTCTGTGACTTGGCTCTGACCTAACATAATCGTTTGTGGTGCTTTCGCCGTAAAGCCTATTGGAAATCGGACACTGTGGTGGGATTAACAAGAAGTGTATCTTTAAAATGGTGTGAAATTATTGTATGTTTGAGGAATTTTAATTTTGAGATTTCTGTTGTTTGAATTTGGCGCCCTGCACTTTCACTGGCTGTTGTCATATCGATCCGGGATCGCGGGATATCAGCCATAAGAAGTGAAATGGATTTTTATTTCGATTTTATGTAATGGACATACACAAAATAGTCAAAATTGGTGAAGTGAAATAAAAATAAAACCCTGTTTAAAAAAAAAATCCTAAACAAAAAAGTGGTGCTTGCATATGTATTCACCCCTTTGCTATGAAGCCCCTAAATAAGATCTGGTGCAACCAATTACCTTCAGAAGTCACATTATTAGTTAAATAAAGTCCACCTGTGTGCCAAATAAGTGTCACATGATCTGTCACATGATCTCAGTATATATACACCTGTTCTGAAAGGCCCCAGAGTCTGCAAGACCACTAAGCAAGGAGCACCCCCAAGCAAGCGGTACCATGAAGACCAAGGAGCTCTCCAAACAGGTCAGGGACAAAGTTGTGAAGTACAGATCAGGGTTGGGTTATAAAAACGTATATGAAACTTTGAACATCCCACAGAGCACCATTAAATCCATTATTAAAAAATGGAAAGAATATGGGACCACAACAAACCAGCCAAGAGTGGCCCACCCACCAAAACTCACAGACCAGGCAAAGAGGGTAATAATCAGAGAGGCAGCAAAGACACCAAAGATAACCCTGAAGGAGCTACAAAGCTCCACAGCAGAGATTGGAGTATCTGTCCAAAGGACCACTTTAAGCCGTACCCTCTATAGAGCTAGACTTTACAGAAGAGTGGCCAGAAGAAAAGCATTGCTTGAAGAAAAAATAATTAAACACATTTGGTGTTCGCCAAAAGGCATGTGGCAGACTCCCCAAAGGTGCTCTGGTCAGATGAGAATAAAATTGAGCTTTTTCGCCATCAAGAAAAAGTAATGTCTCGAGCAATCCAAACACCTCTCATCATCCTGAGAACATCATCCCCACGCGAACCCAGAGTCTCTGGTGGCACAGCTGGCGCTGCAGTACAGCGCCCTTAACCACTGCGCCACCCGGGAGGCCACTTGGGGATGTTTTTCATCGGCAGGAACTGGAAAACTGGTCAGAATTGAAGGAATGATGAATGGTACTAAATACAGGGAAATTCTTGAGGAAAACCTGTTTCAGTCTTCCAGAGATTTGAGACTGGGACAGAGGTTCACCTTCCAGCAGGACAATGACCCTAAGCATACTGATAAAGCAACATTTGAGTGGTTTAAGGGGAAACATTTAAATCAGAGAAGATAGCCTGTCACCTTATTTGATAATGACACTAATTGGAGGTTGGCTATGATGTTGTTTGTTGCTTTGTTATTATTATTATTATTATTATTATTATTATTATTATTATTTGTGTGTGTGTGTGTGTGTGTGTGTGTGTGTGTGTGTGTGTGTGTGTGTGTGTGTGTGTGTGTGTGTGTGTGTGTATAGCACCGTTGTTGGGTGTGTCCCAAATGGCACCCTATTCCCTATAGGGAACCCATAAGGCTTCAGTAAAAAGTAATGTACTATGTACCCCTCTATGTACCCCCTGAAATGGACAAAAATGAATGGGAAAACATTGGCATTGGACAAACCATATACACGGTGTCCAATACCACCCAATCTGGCGTTGATTCATGTAAAGTTGATTGCAAATGCCATATGGCAAATGCCAGATGTAACACTTTAAAAATCCAACAGGTGGCGAGTGCGCTCCACCTTGGTTTTTCATTTTGGTCAAGTCAACACAAGTCAACATCCAAAAGCAACATTTTGAAAAGTGAATTTCTTTTCAAAACTTATCACCCCCAAAAGTGCTTTCTGGACCGTTTTTCAAAATTCTTTCAATTTTTTGTCAATTACACGTGTAAGAACTGTATGAATATACTTTTGTCCAATTTTATTATCATCATTTAAAAAAAAATTGTACTTGCACACAAGGAATATGTTTTGTCCATTTGCAATATGATTTCATAGGAAGTTAAAAGTCAAAAGTCAAAAATAGCAAAATTTTATAAAAACTTCACACACCCCTAAAAAGTACTTTCTGGACCGTTTTTCAAAATTCTTTCGATTTTTGTGTCAATTACACATGTATAAGA
>NW_024606574.1:0-9558 GCF_018296145.1 Oncorhynchus tshawytscha | reverse complement strand
TTTTCTCTTATCTTGGCCACAGAGACAAACTTTTGCTGTGAACATTGTACCGTTTTAAAGTTATTTTCCTGCAATTCTACAGATTTTGTCATGGGGCTGAGAGAAAATGTGCAGTTTGAAAGCTAATTTGATGCAATTCTACACATCTTGCCATAGCTTATGCTGTGTTCTTATGCTATCTAGGTGACTCAACATTATAACAAAATCAATGTGTGCCATGATATTTTTGGAATCTTAGAGATGATCTTATATAAAAAATACTTTATATGGCTCCATTATATTTTCTATATACTTTACTATATGTTAACACTGAACTTTTTACCATCCCCCAAAAAATTGTCACACAAAAATATGTGCCGGCCCGCAACTGCTAAATGGGTATAGGGGAAACACTGGGTGGGAGAACTAACACAACCCCACAGTACTGTTCTTCATGCATAAGTGACAATAAGAAGGACTGAAAGTCCTGCCCGAGTTTGCTCTGGGGATGTGAATGCATTTAGTAGATGTTGTTATCCTGTATGCATGGGGAAGACATCAAGGCAATGCAGTGGGCTACTGGGCTCCCTCTGTCCTTGTTGAGCAGAATTGGAGATTTGATAATGCACTTAGCAGCGATTAACCATCTCCCACAGGAAGTAGGGCCTGTCAGCTCTGTCAGTCCTACTGTGACATCCAAGCGGCCTGGCTACCCGCTTAGTGGTTGTGGCGGGATTTAGGTATAACTCGTGTTGAGAGAGATCTTCTAGTTTTCCTCCCTACAAGTTGCACCAGCTTGGTTCCAGATCAGTTTGTACTGTCTTTCCGACTTTATTGCTGTCCTTGTTACGCCAAACAGGCTACTTTTGGCATGGCCTTTCCCCTAATCAACATCCATGGCATCTAGCCAAGGGCTTTCCTAATACAATATTTGGTGAAAAATATCTTCTGGATGATCTGAGATATCTTCTGATGTTCCTTCCTGCACTTCATTGGTATTAATGATGATAAACTGTCGTCTTCTGTGAGAGGACGTCAATAGAACCCATAGAATTATCATCATCCACCCGGAAGCAATCATTTCAGCAATTATACATTACCGGGCTCGGATGCATTTCAGTCAGTGTGTCTTCCAGTGGATCTATATTTGGAGAATTCCATACTGGTTAAGATTACTATTTTTGCAGTCATTAACAGTTTTCGATCGGTAGAAAGGACACATTGAAAGACATAGGCATTTTCAGATGGTTGACATTTTCTTATTGCAGGCAGTCCTAAACACTCCTATATTGTCAATGTGTAATTTCATTGCCCCTCCCCACTCAGAGAGAGAAGAGATATGGAGGGTAGTAGAGTTCCCCTCAGCAATATTCTGCTATTCCCAGTTAATAGGTGACTGGATCTCTTGTATGGCTGTCGGTCTAGGCTGTGAGTGAGTGCAAGTGAGATGTGTAAGTATACATCCAGTTGAAGTGCAACAAACTAATCTGCTATCTTTCAATTAAGCTGTGTGAGTGGTATAGTCAGACTGTAGTGTATCTCCCCTGTTCTTGTATAAGAAAATATGACATAAAGGCACAGCAGGCACTGCAGGTGAAAGATTATGTTCCGGTCTGACCTGAGGAAGACCTAAGGGTCGACATATTGTCAATAAAGCATAGATTGCGTGGTGCTTACTACTAGCCTATTTATTTTTTGCCACTTAACTCCTATACTATTCTTCCACACCTTCTATGATCTTATCTCAGTGCCACTGCACCGTACCAGAATCCTTAGAATCCAGCCATCATCCATTGTTTTTCATCATTTCACAAAACGCATTCCTTTTCTTTTAATATCATCGTCGTGAGTGAAATATAGATTACAACACTTTAGTAACCACAGAAACAGCCTGGTTGTTCATTAGAATCAAATAGGTGCTTGCCTGGCCATTGTAGCCGCTCTGACAGACCTGGGTTCAAACAGTATTGGTTGTCTTTCAAATATTTTGAATGTTTGATCCCTTTGAGTGTTTGATCAGTGCCAGATACAAAGGGTTTGCACTTTTGGGACAATCCCGTTGTTTCCATTGCACCAGGCGAGCTCGGTCAAGTGCAGCTAAAGTGCTTGAAAGAAAACAAATACTATTTGAACCCAGATGTGCTCTCTGATGACCTTCCCAGATTTCTCATCTGCTCAAGCCATTGTTGTGTATATGGCTTCTGGAGCATGGCCATGAGAGCTAACTGGTGCCTGGAGGGATACCAACTCTCCCTCTCTGCTTCTCTCTTTGATAATCTGCTCTACCTCAGAGTGGCAGAGAGAGATTTCATTTGGTGAGACGAGTACAGTTTCACAGAGGGACAATGGTGGCTTTGTAGATTGCAGGTATCCAGGAAGGAACACTGATACCTCTGCTGAGGACTCTGATCTATGGCCGACATGAGCAGTGGCACCCAGCTGTGGTTCAAGGCCATATAAGTGCTGTTAGAAATATCACTATATGTGTCTTCGTAAGCTGAAGCTATAGGACCCCATTGTTATGGCCTGATTTCCATTCTGTCATTAGGACACCATTATTTCCAGCTTGTTATCATTAATATGGCTTCTGTCCATTTTTGCTTTCATGGAAATGAATCAATAGGTGTCATGATAAGGAGGTCCAGAGCTGTTAGGCATACCAGATGGTAGGGGTGTGAACTAACGTTTAAATTAAATTCGGACCCTTAAAGGTCATGAACAGTCAATCATGTTTTTCATTAAATTGGTTGATATTGAGATGAAACTAGATCAAAGTATGATGAAAAATGACTGTTGCTTCTACATTGATGAAGTTTGATCATAAAGTTGCTGGTTCCCTCTGTAACTGACAATTAACCTGTCAGGGAGCTGGAGGGAGATACACCCTCCTCCATGTCAAACACTTGGATTCAGGAGGCGGGATTATTAAGGGATAGGGTGACATCACCCTAACTCTCATTTTAATACACCAATGGTTACACAATATTCTGTTATCTAATTTAAATAAATACTGCCAACATCGGAGAAGGCATGTTTGCAGAGGGGTATTGTATATATAGCTAGATGGCTACTCTACTGGTGCCTAAATTTGACTGTAGGGTGTCATCAAATTCAATAAAAAATGTACACTATTCATCTATGGCAAAGATACTTATGTCTTCCCTTTCATCTGTGTCTGGTGTTACTAGTTACTGGCTAGCTAGTTCTTCAGCCGGCATGGAACAAAAGGGGGGGAAGGGTTGTTCAAAACTCTGACACAGTTGTCATGTCAACACATCCGTCAGTGCTCCTGTGAACCGCATCACAAGAGACATGCCGAACGGGAGACGTACAGTACCAGTCAACAGTTTGGACACACCTACTCATTCAAAGGTTTTTCTTTATTTATACTAGTTTCTACATTGTAGAATAATAGTGAAGACATCAAAACTATGAAAAAGCACATGGAATCATGTAGTAACCAAAAAAGTGTTGAACAAATCAAAATATATTTTATATTGTTCAAAGTAGCCACCCTTTGCCTTAATGACAGCTTAGTACATTCTTGACATTCTCTCAACCGGCTTAATGAGGTAGTCATGCATTTCAGTTAATGGGTGTGCCTTGTTAAAAGTTAATTTGTGGAATCTTTCCTTCTTAATGCATTTTAGCCAATCGGTTGTGTTGTGACAAGGTATGGGTGGTGTACAGAAGATAGCCCATTTGGTAAAAGACCAAGTCCATATTATGGCAAGAACAGCTCAAATAAGCAAAGAAAAATGACAGTCCATCATTACTTTAAGACATGAAGGTCATCAATCCGGAACATTTCAAGAACTTTCTTCAAGTGCAGTTGCAAAAACCACCAAGCGCTATGACGAAACTGTCTCTCATGATGACCGCCACAGGAAAGGAAGACCCAGAGGATAAGTTCATTAGAGTTAACTGTACCTCAGATTGCAGCCCAAATAAATGCTTCACAGAGTTCAAGTAACAGACACATCTCAACATCAAGTGTTCAGAGGAGACTGCGTGAATCAGGCCTTCATGGTCAAACGGGTGATCTCGGGGAGGGGCCTACCTGAATTTGTCGAATAGAAACTCGTTTTAGTTCTGTTTTACAATTGTTTGGACTAATGATTCCACCCCTGCTCTTTCTCTTCGCTAATGATGCGAGTGTGTTCAGTCTTTGGTCTGTTGCATGTAGAATATCTTAGCCTATTCATTGATCAGAGGCTCTGCTTTACTGAAGTTGCGAGACATTGCAAGCCAAGAAATTGCAAGATACATCGTTCCATTGGGACATGCAGTTTTTGATTGGCAATAGATAGGCCTAGTGCGAGGGTTTGTGTTCTTGGATGTACGGCAACTAATACATCTCCATTCCAAAAATACTGAATCTTAACCTAGCGGAATCGAATCTTGACACTCAGAAATGGGAGTCGACACCAGGAGTTGACGTACAAGGAGTCAAAGAATTAACAGTTGGAAAAATGGCAGAGAAAGGCAAGTGACAACAACGAGGTCCTGTATGGCAATACTTTGAGAAGTTCAATGAGAAGGAAATGCAGACTTTGCCAGGTGGAATTGAGGTTGGCCTAAAGTAATGGTAGTACAGGTCCAATGCTTAACCATCTGAAAGGGACGCACCGTGAGACCCAAACCAATGCTGGAAGCAGAACAGCTGCATTGTGAATTCACATGGAATTTAATGTATTTTTCTTATAGTTCAACGGGAAACCGATAAAACAATGGCAGTTTAAACGTCAAGAAATGTTTTCCATCCCCTACCAGATGGTCAGCAGTGATTTCAGTGATATATTATTCAGTTCTTATAAGGAAATTAGTCAAGAAATAAATTCTATGGATTTCACATGACTGGGAATACAGATATGCATCTGTTGGTCACAGATACCTTTTAAAAAATAGGTAGGGGCGTGGATCAGAAAACCAGTCAGCATCTGCTGGGACCACAATTTGCCTCATGCAGCGTAACACATCTCCTTCTCATAGAGTTGATCAGGCTGTTGATTGTGGCCTGTGAAAAGTTGCCCCACTCTTCTTCAATGGCTGTGCGAAGTTGGTGGATAGGAACTGGAACACGCTGTCATACACGTCGATCCAGAGCATCCCAAACATGCTCAATTGGTGACATGTCTGGTGAGTATGCAGGCACATGGAAGAACTGGGACATTTTCAGCTTCCAGGAATTGTGTACAGATCCATGTGAAATGCGGCCGTGCATTATCATGCTGAAACATAGTGATGATTGAGGATGAATGGCACGACAATGGGTTTTAGGATCTCGTCACGGTATCTCTGTGAATTCAAATTGCCATTGATAAAATGTAATTAAGTTCATTGTCCGTAGCTTATGCCTGCCCATACCATAACCCCACCACCATGGGGCACTCTGTTCCCAACATTGACATCAGCAAACCGCTCGCCCACACGACGCCATACACACTGTCTGCCATCTGCCCGGTACAGTTGACACTGGAATTCATCCACGAAGAGCACACTTCTCCAGCATACCAGTGGCCATCGAAGGTGAGCATTTGCCCACTGAAGTCGGTTACGACGCCGAACTGCAGTCAAGTCAAGACTCTGGTGAGGACAACAAGCACGCAGATGGGCTTCCCTGAGATGGTTTCTGAGTTTGTGCAGAAATTCTTTGGTTGTGCAAACCCACAGTAATCATCAGCTGTCCGGGTGGCTGTTCTCAGATGATCCCGCAGGTGAAGAAACCAGATGTGGAGGTCCTGGGCTGGCTTAATTACACATGGTTTGCGGTTGTGAGGCCGGTTGGGCGTACTGCTAAATTCTCTAAAATGACATTGGAGGCAGCTTATGCTTTATTACAGACAGAAATACTTCTCAGCGCCAAAACTTGAGACATATGTGACATTGTGCTGTGTGACAAAACTGCACATTGTAGAGTGGCCTTTCATTGTCCCCAGCGCAAGGTGCACCTGTGTAATGATCATGTTGTTTAATCAGATTCTTGATATGCCACACCTGTTAGGTAGATGGATAATCTTGGCAAAGGAGAAATGCTCACCAAAAGAGATGTAAAGACATTTGAGAGAAATAAGCTTTTTGTGGATATGGAACATTTCTGCCGTCTTTTGTTTCAGCTCATAAAACATGGGACCAACACTTTACATGTTGGGTTTATATTTTTGTTCAGTGTAGATATGCTTTGGAGAAGGGGCTTTGTCTACATGTAGTTACTAGAGTTGGGCGATATGGACAAAAATACATATCGCGATAAATTGTCTGAATTGATGCGATAACGATAAATGTAACAATAAGTTTATAACATTAATGTGCATCAAATTAATTGTTATATTATCCTTTAAACTACTACTACTAGTTTTATGGTTGTAGCCATCAATTGTCTCATTAATCATCACCCATATTACAAAACATATTTCATTTTAATCTTCTCATCTCTCTAGTATAGGCTACTTATTGCATTGAAGGATATCAGCAAAATGCCTAGTGATCGGTATGGTCGGTGTCGATCATTTTTGGTTTATTGTCCCAGCACGAGTAGTTATTAATTGAGGTGATTTCAGTCCTTTGTATGTACATGGTAACAGAGTAATGGAGTGCTTTTATAGCCTTTCCATGATCCAGTGGGTCATCTGTGGCTGTGTGAGAGGCTCCAGTGGAAAGAGACGCAGGAATTTAGGCTGGGAAAACGAGCTAAAGGCCCTGCTGCTATCTTACCATCTCAACAGGTGCAGGCAGTATCGTGTACCAGGAAAACAGCCCATTGCTCACTTGAGTTCTGCGACCCCTTATACTGATTGCGATGAAGTCATATTTTACTAATAAAAAAAGTTGATCAGATAACACAAACTGTGAATGAAATGCTTTGACTGAGTATTTTTCTTCCCCATAAGCAAAATCACTGTCAATATCCTTTATTTTATTGAGGCATGTTATCACAGTATGATTGCGTGCAATTATGTTTTTTCTCTCCAAATATTTCGATTAGTAAGGTTAAAGCGCACAGATAACCTAAATATTTTGTATGTTTTTGCATAATCTATAAACTCTGCATATGCTGTAACAGTAGGCCTGTTTAAGTATATAGCAGCACACAGCTTTTCAAATATTGAACTGCAATAATGGCACAAACATTGGCAGTTGTTCTTCTATGTTGTAAAAGATAAAAGACCTAAGGTCTAAGGCCTAAGTACAAAAGGGGTTTTATGTAATACCATATAGATGTCAGCTAATCGAAAACTTAAAGAACTCACTTCCAGTTCCTTGCCTGTTATTTGGCTGTTTGGTTGGATAGTAGACAAATAAATGTGTTTTCCACTGTGGCCTAGGTCTATCCTGTGGGTCCTTCTCTCTCTCTCTCTCTCTCTCTCACACTCTCTCTCTCTCTCTCTCTCTCTCTCTCTCTCTCTCTCTCTCTCACACTTTCACTCTTTCACACCCTCTCTCTCTCACGCTCTCTCCTATTGACTCCTCTCACAACTAAACCTGGCTCTTCAACAGATGAAACAGTGACTGGAATCTTTCTTCTCTATCAACCAAAAAAGGATGATTTTAACACCTGAAAATCAAAGATATATACAAACAACCTTCAGAAAAACAGGGTCAGATTCTTGACATTTGGTTTGTTAATATTGCCACATTTCCGTGCTATCCCTCAGTTGCCTATCATAGACTTTTCTTTAATCTTCATACACTCCCTAACACATTGCATCATATTTAGATACCAGAGCCTGGAATTTCTCATTTTCTCATCATTCGAGGTGTGGTAACTTCAGTAACAAGCCTACCCTTGGGTCTTTAAGCAGAACATTTCTGTGGAATATGGCTTGCACAAAAGGATTCCACCATTAGGAAGAGAACAATAGCTCTACAAACAAAACAAGTTGTCTTTGCTTCCCCAAACCGTCATTGGGGCTGGATCAAGGGAGGTGGCTGTCTGATTTCAATAATGGGTGCGCTTTCCTAATACCAATACCTACATTTTAGCTTCTTCCTGTGTGGTCCTCCCATCGGTCTAATAAACAACATGGTTATATTCAAGCTCTATATGAGTCATCTGTTTGTTTCAGACCCCTTGACTTGTTCCACATTTCGTTACGTTACGCCTTATTCTAAAATTGATTCAATAAAAAATGGTCCTCATCAATCTACAGACAATACACCATAATTACAAAGCTAAAACAGTTTTTCAAACATTTTTGCAAATGTATTAGAAATAACATACAGAAATACTTTTTACATAAGTATTCAGACCCTTTGCTATGTGACTGGAAATTGAGCTCAGGTGCATCCTGTTTCCACTGATCATCCTTGAGATGTTTCTACAACTTGATTGGAGTCCATCTGTTTTAAATTCAATTGATTGGGCATGATTTGGGGAGGCATACACCTGTCTATATAAGATCCCACAGTTGACAGTGCATGTCAGAGCAAAAACCAAGCCGTGAGGTTGAAGAAATTGTCCGTAGAGCTCTGAAACAGGATTGTGTCAAGGCACAGATCTGGGGAAGGGTACCAAGGTCCCCAAGAACACAATGGCCTCCTCATTCTTAAATGGAAGACATTTGGAGCCACCAATACTCTTCCTAGAGCTTGCCTCCTGGCCAAACTGAGCTATAGGGGGAGAAGGGCCTTGGTCAGGGAGGTAAGAACCCGATGGTCACTCTGACAGAGCTCCAGAGTTCCTCTGTGAAGATGGGATATCCTTCCAGAAGGACAAACATCTCGGCAGCCCTTCACCAATCAGGCTTTTATGGTAGAGTGGCCAGACGGGAGCTTGGAGTTTGCCAAAAAGCACCCAAAGGACTCAGACCATGAGAAAGAAGATTCTCTGGTCTGATGAAACCATGATTGAACTCTTTTGCGTGAATGGCAAGCATCATGTCTGGAGGAAACCCACCACCATCCCTACAGTGAAGCATGGTGCTGGCAGCATCATGCTGTGGGGATGTTTTTCAGCTTCAGGGACTGGGAGACTAGTCAGAATCGAGGGAAAGATGAACTGAGAAAAGTACAGAGAGATCCGTGATGAAAACTGCTCCAGAGCGCTCAGGACCTCAGACTGGGACGAAGGTTCACCTTCCAACAGGACAATGACCCTAGGCACACAGCCAAGATAACGCAGGAGTGGCTTCGAACACGTTGCTGAATGTCCTGGAATGGCCCAACCAGAGCCCAGACTTGAACCCGATCGAACATCTCTGGCGAGACCTGAAAATAGCTGTGCAGCGACGCTCCCATCCAACCTGATAGAGCTTGAGAGGATCTGCAGAGAAGAATGGGAGAAACTCCCCAAATATAGGTATGCCATGCTTGTAGCGTCATACCTAAGGCTGTAATTGAGGCTGTAATCGCTGCCAAAGGTGCTTCAACAAAGGACTGAGTAAAGGGTCTGAATACTTATGTAAATGTAATATTTCATTAATATATATTAATGGGGCGCCAGGGAGCCTAGTGGTTAGAGCATTGGACTCATAACCGAAAGGTTGCAAGATCAAATCCCGAGCTGACAAGGTAAAAATCTTGTCATTCTGCCCTGAACAAGGCAGTTAACCCACTGTTCCTAGGCTGACATTGAAAATA
>NW_024606573.1:0-9547 GCF_018296145.1 Oncorhynchus tshawytscha | reverse complement strand
ATTGAAACAAATGCAGTACAATAACATGCTTGATTATTGTTATACTGTACAATGCCAAACACATTTGATACCATTCCTTTTACTCCATTCCATCCATTACACTCCATTCCATCATTACACTCCATTCCAGACATTATTATAAGCCGTCCTCCCCTCAGCAGCCTCCACTGCTTTAGATGTGTTAATGTCAGAGTAGATAGATGTGTTTGCAACTTAACCTGTTATCTTCCTCCCAGATTATAGGGCAATGACTACCGTAAAATAGATGAAGATCCCCAACATTGGTTAAACTATCTGTTTATCATGACTAGTTCAGTTATCACATATTACAATCAGTAGTAGTTAGTACTACAGTACCACGAGGACATCTAGTAGGTATTGTGGCGTAGCTCATTTTCAAAAGGTGCACTGAGCACAGCAATACAACAGAACAATGCCACACTACAAAAGGATCACTCGAACAAAGATAAAACAACAATAATAAAACACTACAAAGGATCACTCTAACAAAGATAAAACAACAATAATAAAACACTACAAAAGGATCACTCTAACAAAGATAAAACAACAATAATAAAACACTACAAAGGATCACTCTAACAAAGATAAAACAACAATAATAAAACACTACAAAAGGATCACTCTAACAAAGATAAAACAACAATAATAAAACACTACAAAGGATCACTCTAACAAAGATAAAACAACAATAATAAAACACTACAAAAGGATCACTCTAACAAAGATAAAACAACAATAATAAAACACTACAAAGGATCACTCTAACAAAGATAAAACAACAATAATAAAACACTACAAAAGGATCACTCTAACAAAGATAAAACAACAATAATAAAACACTACAAAAGGATCACTCTAACAAAGATAAAACAACAATAATAAAACACTACAAAAGGATCACTCTAACAAAGATAAAACAACAATAATAAAACACTACAAGTTACAACTTTCAATATTACAACAACAACAATCTCTTCATTTAAATCAAAATAACTGAAATTTACTGTATATTCAACACATCTAATACTAGACTGTTAAACTGCCCTGGCAGCACCAGGAATCAAGGTGCAATGAGTTCTGCAGGCTATTCCAAGAATGGGGGAATCAAAACTGAAAGAGGATCTACCTAGATTGGTATGAACTAGTAGAACTTGGAGAGTTAACCATCCCTGTGAAACGGCTAAACCACACTAATCTGACCCCTCTGGGGAACACGTCGCTTGTTTTGCTCTAGGACGCCCACAGGCCTCACAAGACTCGTCTGATGGTGCCCCGGTATCAGTTGACCAAATGAACAGAGGTACAGTATATACAGTGCTTTCAGAAAGTATTCAGACCCCTTGACTACTTTTCCCACAATTTGTTACATTAAACACTTATTCTAAAATTGATTAAATATTTTTTTCCCAATACATTACCCCATAATGACACAGCAAAAACAGGTTTTTAGAAATGTTTGCAAATGTATTAAAAATTTAAAAAACAGAAATACCATAAGTATTCAGAACCTTTGCTATGAGACTTGCAATTGAGCTCAGGTGCGTCTTATTTCCTTTGTACATCCTTGAGATGATTCTACAACTTAATTGGAGTACACCTGTGGTAAATTAAATTGATTAGAGATGATTTGGAAAGCGCACACCTGTCTACAGTGCATTGGGAAAGAATTCAGACCCCTTGACTTTTTCCACATTTTGTTACATTACAGCCTTATTCTAAAATGGAATAATAATAAAAAAAATATCATCACTCTACACAATGACCCATAATGACAAAGTGAAAATAGGTTTTTAGAAATGCTTGGGAAAGGGTAACAAAAAATATCTACAGCATTGAAGGTCCCCCAAGAACACAGTAGCCTCCATCATTCTTAAATGGAAGAAGTTTGGAACCACCAAGACTCTTCCTAGAGCTGGCCGCCTGGCCAAACTGAGCTATCGGGGGAGAAGGGTCTTGGTCAGGGAGGTGAACAAGAAACCGATGGTCACTCTGACAGAGCTCCAGTGTTCCTCTGTGGAGATGGGAGAACCGTCCAGAAGGACAATGTTCTCTGCAGCATTCCATCAATTAGGCCTTTATGGTAGAGTGGCCAGACGGAAGCCACTCTTCAGTAAAAGACACATGACAGCCCGCTTGAGTTTGCCAAAAAGCACCTAAAGGACTCTCAAAACATGAGAAACAAAATCCTCTGGTCCGATGAAACCAAGATTTAATTCTTTGGACTGAATGCCAAGCGTCACATCTGGAAGAAACCTGGCACCATCCCTACGGTGAAGCATGGTGGTGGAGTATCATGCTTTGGGGACGTTTTCAGAGGCAGGGACTGGGAGACTAGTCAGGATTGAGGGAAAGATGAACAGAGCAAAGTATAGAGATCCTTGATGAAAACATGCTACAGAGTACTCAGGACCTCAGGCTGGGGCGAAGGTTCCTCTTCGAACAGGACAACGACCATAAGCACACAGCAAATGCAGGAGTGGCGTCAGGGCAAGTCTCTGAATGTCCTTGAGAGCCAGAGCCCGGACTTGAGCCTGATCGAAGATCTCTGGAGAGACCTAAAAATAGCTGTGCAGTGACGCTCCCTATCCAACATGATAGAGCTTGAGAGGATCTGTACGGAAGAATGGGAGAACCTCCCCAAATACAAGTGTGCCAAGCTTGTAGCGTCATACCCAAGAAGATTCAAGGCTGTAATTGCTGCCTAAGGTGCTTCAACAAAGTAAATGGTCTGAATACTTACGTAAATGTAATATTTTAGTTAATTTTTTTGTGCAAAATGTCAATAAAACCTGTTTTTACTTTGTCACTATGGGGTATTGTGTGTAGATTGATGAGGGAAAAAAAATATGTAATACATTTTAGAATAAGGCTGTAATGTAACAAAATGTGTAAAATGTGTAAAAGGTCAAGGGTCTGAATACTTTCCGAATGTACTCTTTATTGCCAAAAATAAGGGGTACATATAAAAGGAAAAATGTTTCCTTATATATTTCAGATATAGGACTTCAGATCAAACAACCAATAGATTCATTGGGGGACTGTTCTTTTTATTTATTTAACCTTTATTTAACTAGGGCAAGTAAGTTAAGAACAAATTCTTATTTTCAATGATAGCCTAGGAACAGTGGGTTAACTGCCTGTTCAGGGGCAGAATGACAGATTTGTACCTTGTCAGCTCAGGGGTTTGAACTTGCAACCTTCTGGTTACTAGTCCAACACTCTAACCACTGGGCTACCCTGCCGCCCCATTGTAGTGAATATGTTTTTCAATGCATTTGTATGGGCTATTAGCAGTAAAGCCAAATAATTTTATATATATATTTTTTTATACTTCAAGTGGTCTTAAAATTCCAAATCAAATAGCTAAATTATCCTTGGTATGGCCTTCTTAAAACAATTCCATAGAGCTTAGCCGAACCCTATTCTGAGCAGACTACACATTTGCCATCCGCTCAAGAGGGGCATTTGGTTCACATCAGGGCAGAAACCCAAATAGAAAACTAATGCGATGCATTAGTTGAACAGAATGAGAAATGGAGGTGCCACACACATGCAGAGGAACAACATTTCAGTAACCTTTGAGAAGGCAAAGAGCTGCATTTCCAGGCTCGCCCAGGGTGCCAAAATCGCATTGACCGTTCTGGAAAACCACATCAGTTGCTCCTAAAAAGTCTCTAACTTAGGTTGAAAGTATTAACACAGATAGTACAACATATCCATGTGTATCATGGTATCCAATTACTTTGTTATGCTGGTATAAGTGGTATTATAAGAATAGTCTAACCCTCATTTCTGTCAAATGAAATCAAACCTATATATTGTGGAACACAATAGATGGTTCAAAGGAGAAGCGGCCCCCTAAAGTTTTGTTTTATTGACAACGTAAAAAGTGCCTTTGCCTCCATGTCTTTTTCTAAAGTGTGTTACGCTCGTCGTTTGAATGAGGAGACCAAGGTGCAGCGTGGTAGGCGAACATCTTACTTTATTTAAAATGAACACCGAAAAACAACAAAATACAAAACGAACGTAAAGTTCTGCAGGCTAGACAGCAACTATACAAAACCAAGATCCCCTTCTCCCACGGCTTACAGGGCTTAGACTGTATTGTGCCAAAAAGGAGGGGTGAAATACATGTAAAAAAAAAAAATAAAAAAAACGTATTTTTCTGATCTTTCTGATATGTCTCAGATGTAGGACAGAAACTTCAGGACAAATTCCTTTTTATTGTTTTTTGGGGGGACTATCTGTTGTTCCATGTTGTTAATCTGTTATTCAATGCATTTGTATGGATTGAGATTGAGTTGCAGGCTCGCCCAGGGCATCAACATCGACTAAACCGTTCTTGCAAGCTCCATCAGTTGCACTTAAAAAGTCTCTAACTTAGGTTGAAAGTATTAACACAGATAGTACAACATATCCATGTGTATCATAGTATCCAATTACTTTGTTATACAGGTATAAGTGATATTATAAGAATAGTCTAACCAACATTTCTGTCAAATTAAATCAAATTCATATATTGTTGTACACAATAGATGGTTTAAAGGAGAAGTGAGCTGCAACAGTCCCCCAAAATGTTTGTTTTATTGACAACTTAAAAACTGCCTTTCCCTCCACATCTTTTTCTAAAGTCTAAGAGAAAAAGGGTTAAATCTAGCTACGTAGTCTAAAGGCCACGCCTCAGTCATGAACCTATAATGAAGTATGACGCACACAGCATATTGTCTACCGTACTTTTACAATAATGCCCTCTCAAGCTCTTCCGCAACCCGACCTCCTCGTTCAGTCAAGAAGAGAACAAAGACTTGTCACGCCACGCCTTATTCCCACAAACAGGAAATGTGGAATGTTTTGATCTGAGGTCAGTTAACCTTAAACCGGTTTTGATAGGCCAACCTAACACAATCAAGAACACCTCTTCTGTCACTGGTCCAGTTTGTACGTTTCCAGATTTTGAACAGGATAAATGCATGTTAATATTTCAAATGTTGCTCAAAGCAAAGATAATCGTAAAGCAATAACAAAATCCCATGATGTCTTTGTATCAGTGATGATACCATGCACATCAAGGAATAATCCTCTTGTAAGAGAGAGAATGCTGTTTAGTCAGTAATACATTAGTAATAGTTATAACATTATGCATCAGTCGGGAGGAACTCAGGGCATCAGCGGAGCACCAGGTGTTTTGTCATCTGACTACCTTTCCCAGAGAAGTACACACGTGCATGACTCAACCTGTTGAGAGGAAAATTACCAAGATGTGTCAGACAGAAACTCAAGGGAAGTTTTGTATCACACATTTTCAGCATATTCGACGATGACTGTATTCATGTTTACCTAATAGTTATTGAGCACTGTGGAACAAATAAATAGACAATATTAACATCAAGTAGAGATGTTTTTGGTTATAAGAGGACATTTCAGATATATTATATTGACGCAAACAAGAGAGAAGATTGAACCAGTTAGACTCATCTTAAATGTGATGTTATATTGTCCATTAGGCCACCAGTTAATGTATTTGGAACATAGGTAGTCTAATCAGATAAATGTTTTGTGTTATATCTAGATTGTCTGAGATGCCTCAACCATAGAGGGAAGGTTTAGGCTAAGGCTTTGTAGTCGGCACTCTACAGCACAGCGATAACAACTGGCAACACCCTCATGTTCTCTCCAGTCTGCTGGAGAAACGAAACCTCAGAGCAACAAGCCTCAGGTCCTACAGTTAAACACTAGCAGTAAAACAGTGGTAAAATAATCAAAAGCACAGAGATGAGTGATAAAAGGCTGTGTTTGTGTTTGTTATGTAAGAGGTCCATATGAGGGAATTCATCTTTATTGACTCATCATATGAATGTACCAATATCCTGTAATGTAATGTATCTCTTTCTAAGACCAAACAGGAAGTAGGAAAATAGCAATTGTGGATTTCCAAAACAAGCTTTTCCATCCATTTATTCTAGGGAAAACCAGGACATAGAGATACAGGTTCCTTTTCCAACAGGACAATGACCATAAGCACACAGCCAATACAATGCAGGAGTGGCGTCAGGGCAAGTCTCTGAATGTCCTTAAGCGCCAGAGCCCGGACTTGGACAGATCTAAACATCTCTGGAGAAACCTGAAAATAGCTGTGCAGTGACGATCCCCAACCAACCTGAGTAGAGCTTGAGAGGATCTGTACGGAAGAATGGGAGAACCTTCCCAAATACAAGTGTACTGAGTAAAGGGTCGGAATACTTACGTAAATGTGATATTTTAGTTTGTATAAAAAAAGAAATTGCAAAAATCTCAATAAACCTGTTTTTACCTTGTCACTGTGGGGTATTGTGTGTAGATTCATGAGTAAAAAAAAGATGTAATAAATGTTAGAATAAGGCTGTAATGTAACAAAATGTGGAAAAGGTCAAGGGGTCTGAATACTTTCTGAATGCACTATTTATTGGCAAAAATAAGGGGTACATAAAAATCTAAATGTTTCCTTAGCTTCCTTATATCGCTCAGATATAGGACAGACACTTCAGAACAAACTTCCTATAGATTCATTGGGGGGACTATCTGTTCTTCCATGTAGTGAATTTGTTATTCAATGTATGGGAAGTAAATCCAAATAAAATTGTTCATCAAATACATTAGTATATATTTTTTTATACTTCAACGGGTCTAGATCAAATAGCTAAAATATCCTTGGTATGACCTTCTTAAAACAATTCCATATAGCTTAGTCGAACCCTATTCTGAGCCGAC
Organism: Oncorhynchus tshawytscha; assembly: GCF_018296145.1. Lineage (NCBI taxonomy): Eukaryota > Metazoa > Chordata > Actinopteri > Salmoniformes > Salmonidae > Oncorhynchus > Oncorhynchus tshawytscha. The sequence continues at coordinate 2,779 of NW_024606573.1, read as the reverse complement.
TTCGCATTCGCCATCCGCTCAAGAGTGGCATTTGGTTCACACCTGGGAAGCAGCCCAATTAGAAAACGAATGAAATCCCTTCCCACCGATGTAAACTCCTCCTACCCGATGTACCGGCCAGGTGAGCTAAAAAAAACATTCTCATTGGAACAGAATGAGAAATGGAGGAGCCACACCCATGCAGAGGAACAACATGTCAGCAACCTGTGAGCGGGCAACGAGCAGCATTTCCAGGCTCGCCCAGGGCGTCAAAATCACCTAAACCGTTCTGGAAAACCACATCAACTGCTCTTAAAAAGTCTCTAACTTAGGTTGAAAGTATTAACACAGATAGTACAACATATCCATGTGTATCATGGTATCCAATTACTTTGTTACGCTGGTATAAGTGGTATTATAAGAATAGTCTAACCAACATTTCTGTCAAATTAAATTAAACCAATATATTGATGTACATAATAGATGGTTTAAAGAAGAAGCGGTCCACCAAAAGTGTTGTTTTATTGACAACTTAAAAAGTGCCTTTGCCTCCACATCTTTTTCTAAAGTGAAAGTTGGTTAAAACTAGCTACTAGTCTAAAGCCCATGCCTTAGACTAGTTTATTTTTCAGTCATGAGCCTATAATGAAGTATGATGCACACATCTTATTGCCTACAGTAATTTTCCAGTGAAGTATACTGTCCTCTCAAGCTGTTCCGAGTCATCGTAAACACGGAAGCTGGGAGAAACCGAACCCCCTGTGGAAAAGTGAGACTCACAGGTACATGTCGGTTGTTTTGCTCTAGGACGACAACAGGTCTCACAAGATTTGTCTGAAGGTCCCCCGGTACCAGTTGAAAAAATGAATGGAGGTACAATATATATTGAGACTGTTTAGTGCCAAAAATAAGGTGTTAAACACATGTAAAAATACATATTTAAAAAATAAATATATATATATATATTCCTGATCTTTCTTATATCTCTCAGATATAGGACAGACACTCCAGAACAAACTTCCTATAGATTCATTGTAGGGGACTATCTGTTCTTCCATGTAGTGAATCTGTTATTCAATGCATTTGTATGGGCTATTAGCAGTAAGGCCCAAAATAATTTGATTTAAAAAAATGTATTTAAAAAATATAGACTTCAAGCAGTCTTGAAATTGAAAATCAAATAGCTAAATGATTATTGGTATGACCTCCTTAAAACAATTCCATATAGCTTCGGAGAACCTTACTCTGAGCCGACTTCGCCAACCGCTCAAGAGGGGCATTTGGTTCACACCCACGAATTGATTGCATTTCTTTTACATAAGAAATGCAATCAGTTTCAATCTGGAAAAACTCCTCCATTGTGTAATGGCCAGGTGAGCTAAAACAACATTCTCAGTAGAACAGAATGAGAAATGAAGGAGCCACACCCATGCAGAGGAACAACATGTCAGCAACGTGTGAGCTGGCAAAGAGATTGAGTTGCAGGCTCGCCCAGGGCATCAACATCGACTAAAGCGTTCTTGCAAGCTCCATCAGTTGTACTTAAAAAATATCTAATTTAGGTCGAACGTAACACAGATAGTACAACATATCCATGCGTATCATGGTATCCAATTACTTTGTTATACTGGTATAAGTAGTATTATAAGAATAGTCTAACCTACATTTCTGTCAAATTAAATCAAATCCATACATCGTTGCACACAATAGATGGTTTAAAGGAGAAGTGAGCTGCAACAGTCCCCCAAAATGTTTGTTTTATTGACAACTTAAAAACTGCCTTTCCCTCCACGTCTTTTTCTAAAGTCTACGAGAAAAAGTGTTAAATCTAGCTACGTAGTCTAAAGGCCACGCCTCAGTCATGAACCTATAATGAAATATGATGCACACAGCATATTGCCTACAGTCATTGTCCAGTGAACTATACTGTCCTCTCAAGCTGTTCCGTGTTCAGTCAAGAAGGACTTGTCACGCCACTTCTTACGCAACAGCCCTAAAGAAGGAGCTCAAACGTTTTTTGTTTTGTTGGTAAATTGCCTTTACATTTCTTACAGGCTACATTTGAATCTGGTAAGCTATGTTACGATAGACTTGTTTGTAATATAAGTGTTTCAATGAAGGGGTGATAGCCTTCCGGAAATGTATGTTTATTTGTTCTAATTACTATTACCATAAATATTGGTTCTATGGTTTCGGTTCTGAGTAGGCTAATAAAAATAAATGTATGTCTGCTGAAGAAACGTGTCTTTGGTGAGAAGAAAGTGTTTTATACTTTGGCTTGAGAAATCCATTAGATACATTAGAGAGTAGCATATGCTGCGTTCATGTGCTATCGGAGGTTATCAAATTCTGACTGTGAAGTTTCACTTGAATGACCCTTCACACCAGAATTACAATTCGGGAAACTGTGAGCTACCGTTGTGACCACTGACCTTTACATTTTTCCAACAAAAGATGATAACAATACGTTTTTGACAAGCACAAGATGGAGTGCGGCATAAGGTAGCTAGTTTAACCATATTGATCATATTGTAACGAACCTGGGTTTATATCAATGTTAATCAAGCTAGCTAACGTAAGTATAAGCAACGTTAGTTAGCTTATCAAAGTAGCTAAAATCGTATATGTTGAAAAATTGTTCCGATCAAAATGCACATGAATGAAACAAAGTCATATTTCCAACATCGCAGTTAGGAAATAGAACGCTCCGACGACTACATAACCGCAGCATTAACCTACATGGAATTACGATCGATCCCTCTGCTCACGCGTGTGAATAAACATAGAAATAGATGACTAT